>NW_026125967.1:222500-314714 GCF_943737965.1 Phodopus roborovskii | reverse complement strand
GAATGGCACAAGGATGCTTTTGTTTTATTGCTTATATCACTGTAGGCAAGTTGTAGCTTGAGAGACTGGTAAATATGTGGAACTCAAAAGAAAGATCCCTGCTTTGTTTTTGTGAGAAACTCAGTGAGGCTGTAAGGTTAGTTCATCGGTGGGTATACTCCTTTAAGCATGTGGGTGGGGCACTAGAACGTGACAGAATGTTGGTTCACAAATGTTGACTGGCAACCCTGTTGCATTCTGTATCCTGGTATCATGGGCCAAGGACCAGGGAGCAGCTTCCAGAAAGTGTTATCATGGGACATTACAGTCTCCCAAGGTAACTATCTCCTAAAACTTTTAATGACATCATTTGGTTCGCCTAAACAAGTCATAGCCACACCTCTGGAGGTGTGCCTACAGCTTGTACTGGTTACCAA
This sequence comes from Phodopus roborovskii, assembly GCF_943737965.1. Lineage (NCBI taxonomy): Eukaryota > Metazoa > Chordata > Mammalia > Rodentia > Cricetidae > Phodopus > Phodopus roborovskii. Next base: position 314,298 of record NW_026125967.1, on the reverse strand, counting down.
ATTCAAGATTACCCAGTCATCAGAGAACGTAGTCTGTGGAGAAACAGTTCAAAGTCTTCTGTTTATGAATACTCTAGCTCCTAAGAAGTCAAACTATGGAACAAAAGACAAATAAGACTCACAATTATTCATCAAAAGGTGAGTTTGCCATTGATGACTTCCTTCAGGAAGGTGATGATCCATTTGTTAGAGTAGACTTTGTGATTATTGGATTTCAGTCCATCTCTTTTGAGGCAGCCTCCCAACATTAAATATGTGATATCTTCTAAAAACCCTACATCCACAATGACAGTTCAGCATTTAAACATGTTACTACTGTGCTCTGCGATTAAAAAAGGGATGAACCTGGGAGTTTCCCACAATCATGTGGGAGTCAACAGGGAGTCAATTGTGTGGAGTATGGCAGACCATTTCATCCTCTGATTATGTTGTTATTTGATTATTAAAATATGACATTAGATAATCCATGATCAGTGGATTGTGGTGACGCGATGTGGGAGGCAATTATTATAGACCATCTAAATATGAATTATGTAGTTTAAATATTTAAATTTATCCCGACAGCATCGTTCATGAGCCTGGTTTGGAGCCACCTTAGGGAAGTGGATGATGTTACACGGACTCATTATTTGATTATTTAATTATATAAAACAATGATCATGTCGTCCATGACACCTGGAATCTGGTGCCACAGATCATCTAATTACATAATTAATGAATTTAAATTGACAATCTGTGTTAATCCCCAAGATAATGTAAATATTTGTATACTTATGTAGACAACAATCCTCCATTCCATGAAGAGACCTGTAAAGCTCCCACATGTGGAGATAATGTGCAATATCTTCACATTGTATGATTCATTGACTCAATTGATGATGATGACATCCTTCATGACTGGAGTCTGGCCATGCTTCCCTGCCAGTCGAATGCTACATCCCCTATTTATTGTGACAGTTAGCTATTAGTGACTTATTTAATTCTTTAAATTATGTAAAGGACAGACAGTGCCATCACTGATTACAGTTAGGGTGCAAAAATCTGTCAGGGACAAGGTTAGGAAAGTTGTAGACATGGGCAGAGCATTTTCTGAACGATCTATGTATCTTCCAGAGTACGAGGGATGCTGGGTGATTGAGTCGTGAAGGTTGCACGGTGCCTTCTGAGAAGTACAAGGACTTCACCAAGGCCGGCACGGTGGTCTGGCTGTTGACTACCTGTTCTTCCTCCACATCTTCACATCGGTTGTGATCTACCATGAGAAGAAGGAGTGGCACTAGGAGGTCGGTACCATCACCGAGACCTGGCAAAAGGATGACGACTCAGGACACGGAAGAACATCTCTCTCTCAGCTATGCTATTGATGCCCCTGCTGCAGCCATCTTTTCAGCTGTTATCAACATTGTGGCTACTACTGCTACGCCAGGATTGGGCCCACTATCTCACGTCCTGCCGCACCGCAACAGACATTCAGGCGCTTGTGATGAGGTCAGGCCAACAGAATTCATCAGGCAAGACAGTATGATTATCTGACCATTAACTGATGGCCTGTTAAAAATGCATGATGACAGCATACAGTTTCATACCTGGCAAGTCTGCCCAGGAATTGATGATACAAAAAATTGTCAACGGCTTACATATTTAAAGACATAATTATTAAATTCTTTCATTATGTAATCTGTGATCCCTGAAGTTTGGTGCCACCTTGTGTGACTCAAGTGTGACAGACCATCTAACTATCTGATTATTTCATTATTCAAATCTGTCTTTTTCTACTCCAGGGAGAGTGCAGTCTGTATCCACGTTGTTGGTGTTAAAATGTTTCTTGTGAATTCTTTCTTTCTTTCTTTCTTTCTTTCTTTCATTCTTCCTTTCTTCCTTTCTTTATTTAAATCAATGTTGATATGATTTTGTTATCTCTCTAGGGGTGAATTATGAGAAACTATCTCTTTATTCATTCATTTTTTGTTCAAATCTATGATTAAGAACTCAATGTCTCTTCAGTATTGAACAATCATTTAGGCTTCACGCATAAAACACCACCCACTTGTTTGATGTTTATTCATTTAATTATGAAAATCTGTCATTATGTATTCAGTGATCACTGGAGTTTTGAGCCTCCTTTGGGGAGACCGTTGTACCAGACCGTCACGTCATCTAATACTACACTTACTTCTTTAACTGTTAACCTAGGAAATTAAGTAATAATTCATCATTTAATTTACGTATTTAAAATACAGGTAATGTTATGGACCATAAGTCCCTTTTGGAGTCGGGAGTTGATGATGTAATATCATCTCATTACTTCATCATTTAGCTATGTAAAGAGATCTTTACATCAGCGATAGGTTTAGGACTTTGGTGCCATCTCATCAGTGTTAAAATAAAAGGCCCACTAATTAATTATCAATTTAATTTTTTAAAAACATCATTATTCCAGGAATAGATCATTCTGACTACTCCATGTGGGATTTAAGTGTGCACCACCATGTCATTTTTCAATCATTTTTCATTATATATTAATTATTTAAATCGATGAAGATGTTGTTCTCTTGACTGGAGTCGGTCCATTCCTCCTTGGAAGTTAATCACGTGGCATTATTTAATTATCTAAGTACCACTTCCATGACAATCACTGGAGATCTTTTGAAAGTTTAATGCAGGACTATCCAATTATTAACTTATTTGATTGCGTAAGTAATGATAGTGTCATCCGTCATTTGGCTGCTGTGGCCTTGACACAGCAGGAGATCGGTACCAGAAGCAGTGGCCAGAGAATGGGAGACATTCCCTATAGAGTGATCACTGATTATATAATAGTAGATTTTTTTAACAATCGAATTTTTACACGATTTTTAAAAACTGTACTGTTTCGCATCATCAGTTTCTGAGAGGTTGCAACAAAACTGACCCATGAAGGACACAGAGACCCCCGATTTTAAAAATGGAATAACTGAATAATCTCCTGATCAGGGAATCTCATCTAAGAACTCTGAAGGGCTGATAACATGACACACCACCAACAATAAATCACTCTAAATAACCATATTAGAAAGTGGGGTACAGGACTTAATAGAGAACAGTCAATTGAGGAATCCAAAATGACTGAAAGAACCAGAAGACACTGCTCAAAATCCTTAATCATCAGCCTAAATCAAATCTACACAACTCTGAGAAACCATGGGATCAAGCTCCTCTAAAGGTAAGAGAATGCAGAGGAGTTAAATTTATTTTCAATAAAGGGAAAAAGATTGTGGTAGAGGCGATTAATTGTATTGTTTCCGTTCTAGAAATTAGAAAACTGAAGCATAGGATACAGGTTTAAAATACTCATCATTGTACTTGAATGGCACAAGGATGCTTTTGTTTTATTGCTTATATCACTGTAGGCAAGTTGTAGCTTGAGAGACTGGTAAATATGTGGAACTCAAAAGAAAGATCCCTGCTTTGTTTTTGTGAGAAACTCAGTGAGGCTGTAAGGTTAGTTCATCGGTGGGTATACTCCTTTAAGCATGTGGGTGGGGCACTAGAACGTGACAGAATGTTGGTTCACAAATGTTGACTGGCAACCCTGTTGCATTCTGTATCCTGGTATCATGGGCCAAGGACCAGGGAGCAGCTTCCAGAAAGTGTTATCATGGGACATTACAGTCTCCCAAGGTAACTATCTCCTAAAACTTTTAATGACATCATTTGGTTCGCCTAAACAAGTCATAGCCACACCTCTGGAGGTGTGCCTACAGCTTGTACTGGTTACCAAATTCAAGATTACCCAGTCATCAGAGAACGTAGTCTGTGGAGAAACAGTTCAAAGTCTTCTGTTTATGAATACTCTAGCTCCTAAGAAGTCAAACTATGGAACAAAAGACAAATAAGACTCACAATTATTCATCAAAAGGTGAGTTTGCCATTGATGACTTCCTTCAGGAAGGTGATGATCCATTTGTTAGAGTAGACTTTGTGATTATTGGATTTCAGTCCATCTCTTTTGAGGCAGCCTCCCAACATTAAATATGTGATATCTTCTAAAAACCCTACATCCACAATGACAGTTCAGCATTTAAACATGTTACTACTGTGCTCTGCGATTAAAAAAGGGATGAACCTGGGAGTTTCCCACAATCATGTGGGAGTCAACAGGGAGTCAATTGTGTGGAGTATGGCAGACCATTTCATCCTCTGATTATGTTGTTATTTGATTATTAAAATATGACATTAGATAATCCATGATCAGTGGATTGTGGTGACGCGATGTGGGAGGCAATTATTATAGACCATCTAAATATGAATTATGTAGTTTAAATATTTAAATTTATCCCGACAGCATCGTTCATGAGCCTGGTTTGGAGCCACCTTAGGGAAGTGGATGATGTTACACGGACTCATTATTTGATTATTTAATTATATAAAACAATGATCATGTCGTCCATGACACCTGGAATCTGGTGCCACAGATCATCTAATTACATAATTAATGAATTTAAATTGACAATCTGTGTTAATCCCCAAGATAATGTAAATATTTGTATACTTATGTAGACAACAATCCTCCATTCCATGAAGAGACCTGTAAAGCTCCCACATGTGGAGATAATGTGCAATATCTTCACATTGTATGATTCATTGACTCAATTGATGATGATGACATCCTTCATGACTGGAGTCTGGCCATGCTTCCCTGCCAGTCGAATGCTACATCCCCTATTTATTGTGACAGTTAGCTATTAGTGACTTATTTAATTCTTTAAATTATGTAAAGGACAGACAGTGCCATCACTGATTACAGTTAGGGTGCAAAAATCTGTCAGGGACAAGGTTAGGAAAGTTGTAGACATGGGCAGAGCATTTTCTGAACGATCTATGTATCTTCCAGAGTACGAGGGATGCTGGGTGATTGAGTCGTGAAGGTTGCACGGTGCCTTCTGAGAAGTACAAGGACTTCACCAAGGCCGGCACGGTGGTCTGGCTGTTGACTACCTGTTCTTCCTCCACATCTTCACATCGGTTGTGATCTACCATGAGAAGAAGGAGTGGCACTAGGAGGTCGGTACCATCACCGAGACCTGGCAAAAGGATGACGACTCAGGACACGGAAGAACATCTCTCTCTCAGCTATGCTATTGATGCCCCTGCTGCAGCCATCTTTTCAGCTGTTATCAACATTGTGGCTACTACTGCTACGCCAGGATTGGGCCCACTATCTCACGTCCTGCCGCACCGCAACAGACATTCAGGCGCTTGTGATGAGGTCAGGCCAACAGAATTCATCAGGCAAGACAGTATGATTATCTGACCATTAACTGATGGCCTGTTAAAAATGCATGATGACAGCATACAGTTTCATACCTGGCAAGTCTGCCCAGGAATTGATGATACAAAAAATTGTCAACGGCTTACATATTTAAAGACATAATTATTAAATTCTTTCATTATGTAATCTGTGATCCCTGAAGTTTGGTGCCACCTTGTGTGACTCAAGTGTGACAGACCATCTAACTATCTGATTATTTCATTATTCAAATCTGTCTTTTTCTACTCCAGGGAGAGTGCAGTCTGTATCCACGTTGTTGGTGTTAAAATGTTTCTTGTGAATTCTTTCTTTCTTTCTTTCTTTCTTTCATTCTTCCTTTCTTCCTTTCTTTATTTAAATCAATGTTGATATGATTTTGTTATCTCTCTAGGGGTGAATTATGAGAAACTATCTCTTTATTCATTCATTTTTTGTTCAAATCTATGATTAAGAACTCAATGTCTCTTCAGTATTGAACAATCATTTAGGCTTCACGCATAAAACACCACCCACTTGTTTGATGTTTATTCATTTAATTATGAAAATCTGTCATTATGTATTCAGTGATCACTGGAGTTTTGAGCCTCCTTTGGGGAGACCGTTGTACCAGACCGTCACGTCATCTAATACTACACTTACTTCTTTAACTGTTAACCTAGGAAATTAAGTAATAATTCATCATTTAATTTACGTATTTAAAATACAGGTAATGTTATGGACCATAAGTCCCTTTTGGAGTCGGGAGTTGATGATGTAATATCATCTCATTACTTCATCATTTAGCTATGTAAAGAGATCTTTACATCAGCGATAGGTTTAGGACTTTGGTGCCATCTCATCAGTGTTAATATAAAAGGCCCACTAATTAATTATCAATTTAATTTTTTAAAAACATCATTATTCCAGGAATAGATCATTCTGACTACTCCATGTGGGATTTAAGTGTGCACCACCATGTCATTTTTCAATCATTTTTCATTATATATTAATTATTTAAATCGATGAAGATGTTGTTCTCTTGACTGGAGTCGGTCCATTCCTCCTTGGAAGTTAATCACGTGGCATTATTTAATTATCTAAGTACCACTTCCATGACAATCACTGGAGATCTTTTGAAAGTTTAATGCAGGACTATCCAATTATTAACTTATTTGATTGCGTAAGTAATGATAGTGTCATCCGTCATTTGGCTGCTGTGGCCTTGACACAGCAGGAGATCGGTACCAGAAGCAGTGGCCAGAGAATGGGAGACATTCCCTATAGAGTGATCACTGATTATATAATAGTAGATTTTTTTAACAATCGAATGTTTACACGATTTTTAAAAACTGTACTGTTTCGCATCATCAGTTTCTGAGAGGTTGCAACAAAACTGACCCATGAAGGACACAGAGACCCCCGATTTTAAAAATGGAATAACTGAATAATCTCCTGATCAGGGAATCTCATCTAAGAACTCTGAAGGGCTGATAACATGACACACCACCAACAATAAATCACTCTAAATAACCATATTAGAAAGTGGGGTACAGGACTTAATAGAGAACAGTCAATTGAGGAATCCAAAATGACTGAAAGAACCAGAAGACACTGCTCAAAATCCTTAATCATCAGCCTAAATCAAATCTACACAACTCTGAGAAACCATGGGATCAAGCTCCTCTAAAGGTAAGAGAATGCAGAGGAGTTAAATTTATTTTCAATAAAGGGAAAAGATTGTGGTAGAGGCGATTAATTGTATTGTTTCCGTTCTAGAAATTAGAAAACTGAAGCATAGGATACAGGTTTAAAATACTCATCATTGTACTTGAATGGCACAAGGATGCTTTTGTTTTATTGCTTATATCACTGTAGGCAAGTTGTAGCTTGAGAGACTGGTAAATATGTGGAACTCAAAAGAAAGATCCCTGCTTTGTTTTTGTGAGAAACTCAGTGAGGCTGTAAGGTTAGTTCATCGGTGGGTATACTCCTTTAAGCATGTGGGTGGGGCACTAGAACGTGACAGAATGTTGGTTCACAAATGTTGACTGGCAACCCTGTTGCATTCTGTATCCTGGTATCATGGGCCAAGGACCAGGGAGCAGCTTCCAGAAAGTGTTATCATGGGACATTACAGTCTCCCAAGGTAACTATCTCCTAAAACTTTTAATGACATCATTTGGTTCGCCTAAACAAGTCATAGCCACACCTCTGGAGGTGTGCCTACAGCTTGTACTGGTTACCAAATTCAAGATTACCCAGTCATCAGAGAACGTAGTCTGTGGAGAAACAGTTCAAAGTCTTCTGTTTATGAATACTCTAGCTCCTAAGAAGTCAAACTATGGAACAAAAGACAAATAAGACTCACAATTATTCATCAAAAGGTGAGTTTGCCATTGATGACTTCCTTCAGGAAGGTGATGATCCATTTGTTAGAGTAGACTTTGTGATTATTGGATTTCAGTCCATCTCTTTTGAGGCAGCCTCCCAACATTAAATATGTGATATCTTCTAAAAACCCTACATCCACAATGACAGTTCAGCATTTAAACATGTTACTACTGTGCTCTGCGATTAAATAAGGGATGAACCTGGGAGTTTCCCACAATCATGTGGGAGTCAACAGGGAGTCAATTGTGTGGAGTATGGCAGACCATTTCATCCTCTGATTATGTTGTTATTTGATTATTAAAATAGGACATTAGATAATCCATGATCAGTGGATTGTGGTGACGCGATGTGGGAGGCAATTATTATAGACCATCTAAATATGAATTATGTAGTTTAAATATTTAAATTTATCCCGACAGCATCGTTCATGAGCCTGGTTTGGAGCCACCTTAGGGAAGTGGATGATGTTACACGGACTCATTATTTGATTATTTAATTATATAAAACAATGATCATGTCGTCCATGACACCTGGAATCTGGTGCCACAGATCATCTAATTACATAATTAATGAATTTAAATTGACAATCTGTGTTAATCCCCAAGATAATGTAAATATTTGTATAGTTATGTAGACAACAATCCTTCATTCCATGAAGAGACCTGTAAAGCTCCCACATGTGGAGATAATGTGCAATATCTTCACATTGTATGATTCATTGACTCAATTGATGATGATGACATCCTTCATGACTGGAGTCTGGCCATGCTTCCCTGCCAGTCGAATGCTACATCCCCTATTTATTGTGACAGTTAGCTATTAGTGACTTATTTAATTCTTTAAATTATGTAAAGGACAGACAGTGCCATCACTGATTACAGTTAGGGTGCAAAAATCTGTCAGGGACAAGGTTAGGAAAGTTGTAGACATGGGCAGAGCATTTTCTGAACGATCTATGAATCTTCCAGAGTACGAGGGATGCTGGGTGATTGAGTCGTGAAGGTTGCACGGTGCCTTCTGAGAAGTACAAGGACTTCACCAAGGCTGGCACAGTGGTCTGGCTGTTGACTACCTGCTGTTTGTCCACATCTTCACATCGGTTGTGATCTACCATGAGAGGAAGGAGTGCCACTAGCAGGTCGGCACCATCACCAAGACATGGCAAAAGGATGACGACTCAGAACAGGGAAGAACATCTCTCTCTCAGCTCTGCTGTTGATGCCGCTGCTGCACCCATCTTTACAGCTGTTGTCAACATTGTGGCTACTACTGCTACGCCAGGATTGGGACCATTATCTCACGTCCTGCCGCACCACAACAGAGATTCAGGTTCTTGTGATGATGTCAGGCCAATTGAATTCATCAGGGAAGACAGTATGATTCTCTGATGATTAACTGATGGCATTTTAAAAATGCGTGATGACTGCATACAGTTTCATACCTGGCAAGTCTGCCCAGGAATTGATGATACAAAAAAATGTCAAAGGCTTACTTATTTAAAGATGTAATTATTAAATTCTTTCATTATATAATCTGTGATCCCTGAAGTTTGGCGCCACCTTGCCTCACACTCAAGAATGACAGATGATCTAACTATCTGATTATTTCATTATTCAAATCTGTCTTTTTCTACTCCAGGTAGAGTGGAGTCTTGTATCCACCTTGTTGGTGTTAAATTGTATCTTGTGAATTCTTTCTATCTTTCTTTCTTTCTTCTTTCCTTCCTTCCTTTATTTCTTTCTTATTTCCTTCCTTTATTTAAATCTAGTTTGATATCATTTTGTTATCCCTCTATGGGTGAATTATGAGAAACTATCTCTTCATTCATTCATTTTTTTTTTGTTCAAATCTATCATTAAGAACTCAATGTCTCTTCAGTATTGAGCAGTCATTTAGGCTACACGCATAAAACACCATCAACTTGTTATTGTTTATACGTTTAAATTTGAAAATCTGTCATCATTTATTCAGTGATCACTGGAGTTTTGAGCCTCCTTAGTGGAGACCGTTGTACCTGACCATCAATCATCTAATACTACACTTAGTTCTTTAACTGTTAAACTAGGTAATTAATTAATAATTCATCATTTAAATTACGTATTTAAAAATACAGGTAATGTTATGGACCAGAAGTCCCTTTTGGAGACAGATTTTGGTACTTGATGATGTAATATCATCTCATTACTTCACCATTCAGCTATGTAAATAGATCTTTACAGCTGCGATAAGTTTAAGACTTTGGTGCCATCTCATCAGTGTTAATATAAAAGGTCCACTAATTAATTATCAATTTAATTTTTTAAATTCCTCATTATTCCAGGAAGAGAACAGTATGACTACTCCATGTGAGATTTAAGTATGCACCACCATGACATTATTCAATCATTTTTCATTATGTATTCATTATTTAAATCGATGAAGATGTTGTTCTTCTTGACTGGAGTCGGGCCATTCTTCCATGGGAGTTAATCACGTGGCATTATTTTATTATCTAAGTACTACTTCCTTGGCAATCACTGGAGTTCGGTTCCATCTTTTGAAAGTTAACTATGGAGGACTATCCAAATATTGACTCATTTGATTGCATAAGTAATGATGGTGTCATCTGTCATATGGCTTCTGTGGGATCGACACAGAAGGAGAACGGTACCAGAAGCAGTGCCCAGAGAATGGGGGACACTGCATTATACGGTGATTACTGGTTTTTAACAATCAAATGATTACACGATTTTCAAAAAACTGTACTGTTTCGCATCATCGGTTTCTGAGAGGATGCAACAGAACCTACCCATGAAGGACACAGTGCCCACCGATTTTAAAAATGGAATAACTGAATAATCTCCTGATCAGGGAATCTCATCTAATGAAATCTGTCGGACTGATAACATGACACACCACCAAAAATAAATCACTCTAAATAACCATATTAGAAAGCTGAGTACAGGACTTAATAGAGAACAGTCAATTGAGGAATCCAAAATGACTGAAAGAAACATAAGACACTGCTCAAAATCCTTAATCGTCAGCCTATTGCAAATCTAAACCACTTCGAGAAACCATGGCATCAACCTCCTCTAAAGGTAAGAGAATGAAGAGGGGTTTATTTTATTTTCAATAAAGAGAAAAGGATAATGGTAGACACGACTAATTCTATTGTTTTTGTTCTAGAAATTAGAAAATTGAAGCATAGAAAACAGGTTTAAAATACTCATCATTGTACTTGAATGGCACAATGATGCTTTCGTTTTTGTGCTTATGTCACTATAGGCATATTGTAGCTTGAGAGACTGGTAAATATTTGTAACTCAAAAGAAAGAGCCCTGCTCTGTTTTTGTGAGAATCTAGGAGAGGATGTAAGGTTAGTTCATTGGTGGGTATACTCCTTTTAGCATGCGGGAGGGGCACTAGAATGTGACAGAATGTTGGTTCATAAATGTTGCCTAGCAACCCTGCTTGCATTCTGTATCCTGGTAACATGGGCCAAGGACCAGAGAGCAGATTCGAGAAAGTGTTGTCATGGGACATTACAGTCTCCCAACATAACTATCTCCTAAAACTTTTCATGACAGCATTTGATTCGCCTAAATAAGTCATATCCATATCTCTGGAAGTGTGCCTACATCTTTTACTGGTTACCAAATTCAAGATTACCTAATCATCAGAAAACGTAGTCTGTAGAGAAACAGTACAATATCTTCCGTTTATGAATACTCTCTCTCCTAAGATGTGAAACTAGGGAATAAAAGATAGTAAGACTCACAATTATTTATCAAAAGGTGAGTTTGCCATTGTTGACTTACTTGAGGAAGGTGATAATCCATTTGTTAGAGTAGACTTATTGATTTTTGGATTTCAGTGGACTGAGGTTAGGTGATGTGGGAGGCAATTATTATAGACCATCTTAATGTCAATTATGTCGATAAAATATTTAAATTAAACACGACAGCATCGTTCATGAGCCTGGTTTGGAGCCACCTTAGGGAAATGGATGATGTTGCATGAACTCATTGTTTGATTATTTAATTACATAAAACAGTGATTATATCATCCATGACAGCTGGAATCTATTGCCAAAGACGATCTAAATATCTGACTATTTCATTATTCAAATCTGTCTTTTTCTACACAAGGAAGAGTGAAGTCTGAATCCACCTTGTTGGTGTTAAATTATATCTTGTGAATTCTTTTTTATTTCTTCCATTCTTTATTTTAATCAATGTTGATATCATTTTGTTATCTCTATAGGGGTGATTTATGAGAAACTATCTCTATTCATTCATTTTTTGTTCAAATCTATGATTAAGACTCAATGTCTCCTCAATATTGAGCAATCATTTAGGCTTCACGCATAAAACACCATCCACTTGTTTAATGCTTATTCATTTAATTATGGAAATCTGACATTATGTATTCTATGATCACTGGAGTTTGAGCCTCCTTAGGGGAGACCATTGTACTAGACCATCACATCATCTAATGCTACACATACTTCTTTAACTGTTAAACTATTAAAGTATGTAATAATACATCATTTCATTTACGTATTTAAAATACAGGTAATGTTATGAACCATAAGTCCCTTTTGGAGTCAGATTTTGGTAGTTTATGATGTAATATCATCACATTACTTTGCCATTTAGCTATGTAAATAGATCTTTACATCAGCGATATGTTTAGGACTTTGGTGCCATCTAGTCAGAGTTACTATAAAAGCCCACTAATTAATTATCAATTTAATTTTTTAAAAACTTCAGTATTCCAGGAAGAAATCAGTCTGACTACTCCATGTGGGATTTAAGTATACACCACCATGTCATTATTCAATCATTTTTGATTATATATTATTTATTTAAATCGATGAAGATGTTGTTCTTCTTGACTGGAGTTAGGCCATTCTCCATGGGAGTTTATCTTGTGGTATAATTTAATTATCTAAGTACTACTTCCTTGACAATCACTGGAGTTTTGTTCCATCTTATGAAAGTTAATTATGGAGGCCTATCCAATTATTAAGTTATTTGATTACGTAAGTAATGATGGTGTCATCCGTCATTTGGCTGCTGAGGGATTGACACAGCAGGAGATTGGTACCAGAAGCAGTGCCCAGAGAATGGGGGACACTGCCTTATGCAGTGATTACTGATGACGTAATAGTAGATTTTTAACAATCGAATGATTACACGATTTTAAAACAATTGTACTGTTTCGCATCATCAGGATCTGAAAGGTTGCAACAGTACTGACCCATGAAGGACACAGTGACCACCGATTTTAAAAATGGAATAACTGAATAATCTCCTGATCAGGGAATTTCATCTAATGAACTCTGTCGGGCTGATAAAATGACACACCACCAAAAATAAATCACTCTAAATAACCATATTAGAAAGCAGGGTACAGGAATTAATAGAGAACAGTCAATTGAGGAATCTAAAATGACTGAAAGAAACATAAGACACTGCTCAAAATCCTTAATCATCAGCCTAATGCAAATCTAAACAACTCTGAGAAACCATGGGTCAAGCTCCTCTATATGTAAGAGGATGAAGAGGAATTAATTTTATTTTCAATAGAGGGAAATGTTAGAGGCGATTAATTGCATTGTTTCCGTTCTAGAAATTAGAAAATTGAAGCATAGAAAACAGGTTTAAAATACTCATCATTGTACTTGAATGGCACAAGGATGCTTTTGTTTTCATGCTTATGTCTCTATAGGCATGTTGTAGCTTGAGAGACTGGTAAATATGTAGAACTCACAAGAAAGAGCCCTGCTTTGTTTTTGTGAGAAACTCAGTGAGGCTGTAAAGTTAGTTCATCGGTGGGTATGCTCCTTTTAGCATGTGGGAGTGGCACGAGAATGTGACAGAGTGTTGGTTCATAAATGTTGCGTGGCAACCCTGCTTGCATTCTGTATCCTGGTATCATGGACCAAGGACCAGAGAGCAGCTTCGAGAAAGTGTTATCATGGGACATTACAGTCTCCCAAGATAACTATCTCCTAAAACTTTTAATGACAGCATTTGATTCACCTAAACAAGTCATAGCTACAGCTCTGGAAGCGTGCCTACAGCTTTTACTGGTTTCCAAATTCAAGATTACCTAATCATCAGAGAATGTAGTCTGTGGAGAAACAGTTCAAAGTCTTCTGTTTATGAATACTCTCTCTCCTAAGAAGTCAAACTATGGAAAAAAAGACAATAAGTCTCACAATTATTTATCAACAGGTGAGTTTTCCATTGGTGACTTCCTTCGGGAAGGTGATAATCCATTTGATAGAGTAGACTTAGTGTTTATTGGATTTCAGTCCATCTCTTTTGAGGGAGCCGCCCACCATTAAATATGTGATATCTTCTAAAAACCTTCATACACAATGACAGTTCAGCATTTCAACATGCAGCAACTACTCTGCTCTGCGATTAAATAACTGATGAACCTGGGATTTCCCACAATCATGTGGGAGTCAACTGAGAGTCAATTGTGTGGGGTCAGGCAGACCATTTCATCCTCAGATTATGTCGCTATTTGATTATTAAATTAAGACATTAGATAATTCATGATCAGTGGATTTTGCTGACGCAATGTGGGAGGCAATTATTATAGATCATCTTAATATCAATTATGTAGTTAAAATATTTAAATTAATCAAGACAGCATGGTTCATGAGCCTGGTTTGGAGCTACCTTAGGGAACTGGATGATGTTACATGAACTCATTATTTGATTATTTAATTATATAAAACAATGGTTATATCATCCATGACACCTAGAATCTGGTGCCACGGATCTTCAAATTACCTAATTAATGAATTTAAATTGACAATCTGTGTTAATCCCCAAGGTAATGTAAATATTTGTATAGTTATGTAAACAACATTCCTCCATTCCATGAAGAGACCTGTAAAGCTCCCCCTTGTAGAGATAATGTGCAATATCTTCACATTGTATGATTCATTGACTCAATTGATGATGATGATGACATCCTTCATGACTGGAGTCTGGCCATGCTTCCCTGCCAGTAGAATGCTATATCCCCTATTTATTGTGACAGTTAGCTATTAGTGACTTATTTAATTCTCTAAATTATGTAAACGACAGAGAGTGCCATCACCGATTAAGGTCAGGGTGCAAAAATCTGTCAGGGACAAGGTTAGGAAAAATGTAGACATGGGCAGAGCATTTTCTGAATGATCTATGCATCCCCCAGAGTACGAGGGATGCTGGGTGATTGAATCCAGAAGGTTGCATGGTGCCCTCTGAGAAGTACAAGGACTTCACCAAGGCGGGCACAATGGTCTGGGTGTTGACTACCTGCTGTTCCACCACATCTTCACATCAGTTGTGATCTACCATGAGAAGAAGGAGTGGCACTAGGTGGTCGGCACCATCACCGAGACCTGGCAAAAGGATGACGACTCAGAACATGGAAGAACCTCTCTCTCTCAGCTATGCTGGTGGTACCCCTGCTGTAGCCATCTTTTCACCTGTTAGCAACACTGTGGCTACTACTGCTACGCCAGGATTAATCCCATTATCTCATATCCTGCCTCACCACAAAGGAGATTCAGGCGCTTGTGATGATGTCAGGCCAACAGAATTCATCAGGCAAGACAGTATGATTATCTGATGATTAACTGATGGCATTTTAAAAATGCATGATGACAGCCTACAGTTTCATACCTGGCAAATCTGTCCAGGAATTGGTGATACAAAAAATAGTATCTTTTGAATTCTTTCTTTCTTTGTTTCCACAAGAGGAAGCTTTTCTGGTCTCTTCATGGAATGGAGGATTTTGGTTTACATAACTTAATATTTACATTATCTCGGGTATTAACACAGACTGTCCATTTAAATAAATTCATTATGTAATTAGATTATCTGTGGCACCAGATTCCTGGTGTCATGGATGATATAATCATTGTTTTATATAGTTAAATAATCAAACAATGAGTTCATGTAACATCATCCAATTCCCTAATGTGGCTCCAAACCTTGGTCTTGAACAAAGCTGTCGTGATTAATTTAAATATTTTAAGTACAAAATTGATATTTAGATGTTCCATAATAATAGTTTCCCACATCGTGGAATCCACTGATCATGTATTATCTAATGTCCTATTTTAATAATCAAATAACAACATAATCAGATGATGAAATGGTCTGCCATACTAGACACAACTGACTCTCCCTGACTCCCACATGATTGTGGGAAACTCCCAGGTTCATCCCTTATTTAATCGGAGAGCAGAGTCGTGAAATGTTTAAATGCTGAAATGTCATTGTGTATGCAGGGTTTTTAGAAAATCCTAAATATTACATGTTGGACCCCTGCCTCAAAAGAGATGGACTGTAATCCAATAATCCCTAAGTCTACTCTAACAAATGGATTATCACTATCCTGAAGGAAATTAATAATGACAAATTCACCTTTTGATGAATAATTGTGAGTCTTATTATCTTTGTTTCCATAGTATTAATTCTTAGGAGAGAGAGAATTCATAAACAGAAGAAATTGAATGTTCTCTAATGATTAGGTAATCTAGAATTTGGTGACTAGTAAAAGCTGTAGGCAAACGTCCAGAGATTTGACTATGACTTGCTTAGGGAAATCAAATGCTGTCATTGAAAGTTTTAGGAGATAGTTATCTTGGGAGACTGTAATGTCCCATGATATCATTTTCTCGAAGCTTCTCTCTGGTCCTTGGCCCATGATAACAGAATACAGAATGTGAGCAGGGTTGCCAGGCAACATTTATGAACCAAAATTCTGTCACAATTTAGTGGCCCTCCCACATGCTAAAAGGAGTATATCCACCAATGAACTATCCTTACAGCCTCACTGAGTTTCTCACAAAAACAAAGCAGGGCTCTTTCTTTTGGGTTCTACATATTTACCTGTCTCTCAAGCAACATCATGCCTATAGTGACATAAGCATGAAAATGAAAGCATCATAATGCCATTCAAGTACAATGATGAGTATTTTCAACCTTTTTTCCATGCATCAATTTTCTAATTCCTAGAACGGATAAAATAAAATTAATCTCCCCTACCACAAACCTTTTTCCTTTCCTGATAATAAAATAATACCTCTTCATTCTCTGCCATTTAGAGGAGCTTGATCCCATGGTTTCTAGGTATTGTTTAGATTTTCATTGCTCTGGAAGAGCCAGAACCAGGGCCAGTGCCAGAGCCAGGGCCAGGGGGCAGGGCCAGGGGGCCAGGGGGCCAGGGCCAGGGCCAGGTGGCCTGACACAGGGCCAGGGGGCCAGGGTCAGGTCCAGTGCCAGGGGGCCAGGTGGCCAGGGCCAGGTGGCCAGGGCCAGGGACCAGGAACAGGGGGCCAGGACCAGGGCCAGGTTGTCAGGGCCAGGGGGCCAGGACCAGTGTTCCAGGGCCAGGGCCAGGGGTCCAGGGCCAAGGCTAGGGGGCCAGGGCCAAGGCCAGAGTGCCAGGGCCAGGGTGCCAGGGCCAGGGGGCCAGGGCCAGGGGGCCAGGTCCATGGCCAGGGGGTCAGGGCCAGGGCCAGGGGGCCAGGGCCTGGGGGCCAGGGCCAGGGCCAGGGCCATGACTTTCACTCATGACTTTCACTCATGATTTTAACAATCTTATAGGCCTCGTTGGGAAGTTTGATTTCTCTAATTCCAATCCTACACATTTGCTTTGTATTATATAAAGCAAATCATATTGGAGGAAACCGTTAAGACTTTAAACACCTAAGTACCTGTGTTACAGGAATGAGTGCTCACAATATTGTGTATTCACAAGTTAAAATATGTTTGGTTAAAGATTTGCTTTAATTTTTATTACGTAGTGCCAGTGCATGGATTTTTGTTTGCTCACACTTGTTCCCAAGAATGTTAACCTTTTGAGTTTCTTGAAGCAGGAACTACACAATTTTGTCAAAATCCTGACATAGGTCATGGCGATGAACGTTCCATAATTTTTCTCATTCATATCTCTAAACCTGTCTCTATCATTTCTTTATCATCTTGATATGAAGTGATAGGGGAGAGGTCGTGAAAGAGGAAATGAAAATCATACAAACAATTTGGTGAAGATTTTATTCATCATACTTTTCTTTAATTTCAATAATCAATTTTTTTTTTTTGTGAAGCTCGGTTCTTACTAAGTTCACTACACCCCTCCCAAGATAAATGACAAACTGACAAACAGGTCAGCCCTTCTGATATAATCTGCAACCTGAGAGAGAGAGAGAGACAGAGACAGAGACAGACAGAGACAGACAGATAGACAGAGAGAGAAAGAAAGACAGCATGAGGGAGAAAGGGAGAGGAAAGAGATAATGGGAGCAAGAGAGACGTCAACCCAAGCTTCTCCACCTTCTGTTTTCACACTCTGTACCAAAGGCACCTCATATAAGACTGGGAAGAAACCTCCCTTATGACTGGTGTCTCTGCTTGAAGCTCTGATTGGCTAACAAATCCTGAGTTACAAGATTAAATGAGCAGAAAAGACACAGAACTTGAGGTCAGGTTTGGACCAGGAGTACCAAACATTCTAAACTCTTTGTATAGATACAGAAGCCATTAGGATTTCCATGCCACCCTGGTTTTGCGTATCTTGGTTCAAGTATGGCTTCTTCCTTCTTCCCAGGGATGATATGGAGAGGAAGGATTCAGGAGATGGTGGGATCACTTTTAGCAGTTGATGTGGTTTACAAGGTTTCACTTAGTCACCATCCTGTAGACCATCGTCAACTGTTCCTTGAGAGATGGACAAAGCAGGTTGTGCAAAGCTTCAGCCTTAATATTTTGCTGCAGTTGGAGAGAGGATGTTCGAGTCCTGGCAGTGTTTGGAGCACTGTTCCAAGCCCTACCTTCAGGGTGTCAAGGGGGGCACTCCCCTGGATTCACCTCAGTTCAGCAGAGAAGATCGATTCCAGGGCTTGGAAGGAACCTGAGCTTTAGAGAGGCCTGTGACCTGGAAAGGTTTCATAAGAAGAAGATCCTGGCCCTGGAGAGGACTTGTATGGAGTGACAGTCAGGTGCTAAGGAGAAACCACCAGGGCAGGAAGAGGAGATATTGGGAGTAGGAATAGGGCCAGGTTGCATAGGGGGAGGGAGAATCCAATAAATCAATCATTATTAGGCAGCACATATTTTTCTGTGTGTTATCATTTCCCCTGTTATTTACAAAACATTCATATTATAAAATGTTATAAAGGACACTAGCTGTTAAGTGTGGTGACACAGGCCTTTTAATTCCAGCACTCAGGAGGCAGAGGGAATTCTTTCTATTTGAGGCTAGTTTGGTCAACAAAATGATCTTCAGGACAGCCTGAGATTCAGAGAGAAAACAAGTCTGGAAAAGCAAACAAAAAACCACTGCAACAAACATCATTTTATGTATCCCTCAAAATGATGAACAAAATATCCCATGTGTCCTAATTGTCTTCCTACTCTTCAAGCCTTGCCCTAAGGATTTTTTTTGTTTGCAATTTTTGCCAGTGGGGGAAAATGTTTGCATTGTGTCTGTCATGTACAATAATTTTTTGCATGGGATTTCCTATTTCCTGGCTGATTATTCTTTTCTCCACCAAGGCGTGTTTCTGGTGCACAGTGTTATTAAACTTTAATAAGCATCGCTTAAGTCTTTCTCACCTTGTTGTGTGTATTGACATTCCCACATGGTGTGTATGTCTGTGTGTGTGTGTGTGTGAGAGAGAGAGTGTGTGTGCAAGCATGCAGGTGCATGCATGCAAGTGTGTGTGTGTGTGTGTGTGTGTGTGTGTGTGTGTGTGTGTGTGTGTTTGTAGAACAGAAGACAACTTTTGGGGACTATTTTCCCCAGCATGAATCTCACACATTTAACTCACATCTTCTAGACTGGATTCTGAAAATGATTTTATCCCAATTTCCCTTTCTAATCTGGCCTGTTTGCATCTTGATACTTTGTTGAGTTTATTCTTTCATAACTTTTAATAAAAATATTTGCTTTTGTTTTGTGAATTGTGTCTGCATGAATGTATACAATGCCTATGACTGCCTGAAGAAGACACAAAAGAGCACTGGATTACATAGAGCTGGAGTTATAGGCTGTTATAAGTCAATAGACATGGATACTGGGAAATGAACACAGGTATTTGACAATAGCAGTAAGTACTCTTTGCCTCAGACCTAGCTGTACTATTCCTAATTCATATTTGTAATTAAAATGTTTTTTCTTCTATAATTTTAATTACATGGTTTTTATTTTTGTTTTGTTTTTGTTGTCAAGCACATTCCTGTGCACATGTGCTACCACACAGACTTTAACAATCCAAAGAAACTCTCTGGAGATGGTTATAGCTTCTTTCACTTTGGGTCCCTGTAATTTAACTCAGGTTGTCCAGTTTTGTGAGAAGTGCCATTTCCCAATGATCTACCTTAAAGGCCAATAATTTTAAATTTTGGTTCAGTTTAAATACAGAGTATAGGGTTTCATCGTGACATCTTTATATATGTGTGATTATGTGCTTCCTTGTTTGTTTTCTTCCCACAATACTCTCCTTTTTGACCCTTCCCATCTCTAAGTGATTCCATTTCTTCTCCCATGTACTTTTAAAATCTATTTACTTTTTTTTCAAGTAAACTTTGCAAGTTTGCAAGTAAGCTTGTTGAGAGATTTTTGTATCTATCAAAATAGGCTTCAAAGTAAAATTAATCAAATGAGATGGGGAAGAACAATTCCTATTCAAAGAAAAACTCCACCAATATGACATTTGATATTGCCCCAAACACAAGATCGGGAAATATACCCAAGAGGATTAGACAGCAAGAAGCTATTAAATCAGGGTTAAAATTAAGAAAATAGAATCAAAGAAAAATAAAATTATTCAAAGAAAAACATATTTTTTTGAAAAATCAACAGGATGGACAAAACATTATCAAAATTAACTTAGAGATACAGAGATAATATAAAAATTAATAAATTCAGAAATTAAAAGGGGACATAACAGTAATCAACAACACCATAGAAAATACTTTAAAAACACCTCATTCACCCAAGGTGGGAAAAGTAAAGAAATACATATTTTTCTTGGTAGGTACCACATGTCAAAGTGCAAAGAAAACAGCATGGAGAAATTAAATAGAGACCTGTTACCCATAAAGAAACAAAATGAATCATTACAAGCCTCTCAACTAAAAATAAATAAATAAATAAATAAATAAATAAATACATAAGTAAATAAATAAAGAAAAGCTGAGTGCAAGTTTGTTTTACCATTGGATTTTACCAGACTCAAAGAAGAGTTACAAATGGTACTCCTCAACGTATCCCATGATATAAAAACAAATGAAACTTTGCCCAATTTATTTTATGATGCAACAGGTACACAAATATCCAGGTGTTCAGGCTCTTTTTTTCAAATAATCATAGATAATTTATGTCAGATGCTACTACACCATATATCTTGAACCTAATGCATGGTACAGTGGATATTTGTGTTTCTGGATAGACCTTAACAATTTGAATATTTCAACCATGGAAACAGTTTCTGGGGATTCCAATTTCAAAAATCCATAGCAATTCTGCCTGATGACCTTGAGATCATTAACCAAACTCAGCACAAATGTCCAGAGCTGTGGGAAATATAAAGATAATTAGAGACAAATTTCTCTCATAAGCATAGGTGAACAAATAAAACCCCTTACAAACAGATTCCAAGAACACTATAAAAAGGTCATGCAATCCAATAAAGGAGGCCTCATTTGACATAGGGTGTAATAGTACATCTACAAAAAAAAAAAAAAACAGTAAATATAATCCTCTATAAAAGAGGAAAGAGAGATAAATTCAAAGGCTGATAAACCTGGACAACAAGGCAAGGTTGTAAACTCTATATCTACTCAATATTCTAATTGAAGTACTAGTTAGAGCAATGAATCATTAAAAGATATCAATGGAATATAATTTGGAAAGGAAGATGCTGGACTATTATTACTTACAGGTACACATCAACGACATTAAAACTCAGCAAGGGAAGAACAGGTGATAAACACTTTCAATAAATTGACTGGGTAGCACAGTAATAATAAAACAACCAATCAACCAAACAACAAACAAATAGTAGTACTTCCATGTAAAAACAACAAACAGCCTAAGCAAGACATAAAGGAAACAGCAGTCATCACAACAGCCTCAAATAATATAAAATATGTCAAGTAATTCCAATAAAGCAAGTGAAAGAATGCATGTGAAACACCTTTAAGTATATGAACAAAGAGTTTGAAGAAGATATGAGCAGATGTAAAGATTTCTAGT
This sequence comes from Phodopus roborovskii, assembly GCF_943737965.1. NCBI lineage: Eukaryota > Metazoa > Chordata > Mammalia > Rodentia > Cricetidae > Phodopus > Phodopus roborovskii. Next base: position 292,376 of record NW_026125967.1, on the reverse strand, counting down.
GCTCATGATCAGTAGCATTAACCCAGTCAAAAGGCCATTCCTCTAACAACAATTTACAGATTCACCACAATACCCATAAAAATTACAATAAACTTCATTAAAAACTTAGAAAATACAGTTTGTTCCTTCATATGAAAAACAAAAAGCATAGGTAAAACAACTCAACAGTAAAAGAATAGCATGGCTCTGTCCAGAAAACAAACATGTTCAACAATGGAATGAATTAAAGACCATGGCATATAATCAAAAAACAGGTGGACATTTGAATTCTGATGAGGAAATTCAGAAATAAAAAATGGAAAAACAAAACAATAGCACCTTCAAAAATGGTGCAGGTAAAACTGAATTTTTATATGAATTGAAATAGATTCATTTACATCCACCGGCACAAGACTCAAGGCCAAGTGTGTTAATTTTCCCAACAGAAAATCAGACACACTAAAACAAAAACAAGACCAAGTGTGGAAAACTGGCAAAGGAGACAACTTCCTGAACAGACCAACAATTAATAAATGGGACCTCATAAAACTGCAAGGATTGTGTAAGACCAAGGACACTTAACTGTGAAGCAATGGCATCATGAAAAAAAAAAATGATTTCCGCAGTTCCTAGTGCTAATGCCAACTACAATAAAAGCAGGGAACAAAACTCCTTCTTTCCCCCTCCCTTTTTGTACTGTGACCACCATTGTATTGGTCAGTGAACTCAGTTCATATACAGGTCCCTCTTCATGGGTAAGTCCCTCATAAAATCAGAGGGATTAGAAGAAATACATCTCCTGTGGTATTTTCTATTTCACAAAACAATGAGTGTCCTGCCTGAAAGCAATGCAAAACTGTCTACCCACGACAAAGCACCAGAGTCTGGATTAAAATTACAAACAACTCATCAATTAAATAGTGTCAGGCAAGCCTGAGCCACAGGACTCATTAGTATAAACAACTTGTTCCTAAGTATCCTAATGCTGTGTCACGGTAATACAGTTGGTTCTTCCTGTTCTGGCAACAACACAACTATAAAATTGCTTTTACTACTACCTCATAACTGCTACTATAATGAATCATATATATCTGTGTTTTCTGATTCTAAACATCTATATGGAAGTCCATCCTAATTGGAAAGTGAATATTGAGTAGTTTAAACATCCCACCATAAACTGTGCACACATCAATTCTGTCAGTTTTCATTCACATGGGAAAAAATGACTGCATGCTGGTAAGGAGACATGAGTGACAGTGAATAGTGAGAAGAAATTATAAGACAGCATTGTTCAAAGTCATGTGCTACATGTGAAGAAGAAGAAACTTATTCCATTTTGGCTGGAGATTTGTGCCACACTCAACAGCAAATCCCTTGCTAATGTGAACCAATGGATTTAGTTATTAAAGGAAGTATACAAATGTTGAAGGAGGATAATCAGACAATAAATCACAAGAGGAATGCAGAACAACTAAAAAACATTGTAAACAAATCCACAGTGGCCTTGGTACAGACAACCACAATCCCAATACTTGGAAATTATGAAATCACAACTCTGCTGTATTCTGGGCCTTTTCCATTATGGTAACTCCAGCAGCTGATTGCCTACCATTTCCCCCTTCAATGTACACTAGAAACTATTCCTTCTATTATGATTTGAATGCTGGAGACATGTTCCACACAGAATTCCTTTTCTGGTAACTGCAATGGATATATGACTACTGGACTCAAATTTGTAATTTGAAAACTCAGAGATGGTACAGTCCATTAATTTAAGTATTTAGTTTGTAAAATAAGAGGGAAGTAAGTTCATTGATCTGGAGAATAAAAGGATGGGAACAAAAGTCACCTGAGCTGTCAAAAGAGTGCTGTCTCAGAAATATTTTGTATAATTATGGAGATACAGCTTTAATATGTCTTCCAAAGCAGAATTCACTCCACATATTTAAATGAGTAACAAACGCAAATATCTTTAAGAACTCTGAGCATCAAACTCTGGCTAATCTCAAAGAGGTGATGTTGTGCAATTTTATTTTAATATATGTTAATCTCTTTATGCCTATGAACATATTTTAAATGATAGTGGGAAAGGTGATGTGATGTTGAGTTTATTTAGCTCTAGGAAGCTGTGGTTATTTGAATGTCTAGAGCATCCTGTTCGTCTAATGAAGTGCTGACTGACCAAGAACAAGACAGAAGAAAGGATAGGCAGGGATGCAAGGCAGATAGAATAAATAAATATGAGAAGTGCAGCACACAATGAATATGAGAAATCCAGCAGAAGAGATGAAGGGGCAAGGAAAGCACATATAGGTATCTTAAGACAGAGCAAGAGTAAATAAAAATAAGATACACAGAAGTAAGGAATGAAAAAAATCACAGAGGCCAAAGGTGGATGGGGTAACTTAAAGTTACAAAATTCAGCAAAAAAAAAAAAAAAGCCAAGGTAAGCAAGTACAGGCATTCACAAGTAAGAATAAGCTCCAGTGTGTTATTTATTTGGAAGCAGGATGGGGATCCCTCCCAAAAGTCTGAATTGCAAAAATCACAAAATAAGACAGTCTAGAATCGATTTTCCATCCCAAGTATGATATCATCCTTAATCCTTTATTAGGTTCAGTCCAAAGGATATATTTCTAACAATTTAAAAAGGTACAGAAGTATTTAAGTGCAGCCACTAAGACGGTTGAAGACTTACAGAGAAAAAAAAAATCTATCTTTTCGACCTTAAATTGTGACCTACAGTATAGAGGTGTCTCAATACATTCTAAAGATGTATCAGAGCCTGTGAATTGCACACATACAAAGGATGAAAGACACAAATACAGAAAACATTAAGGACAAGTCACATGTCTATACCATGTCCTTAGACCAAAATTCCTTTTGAGTTATTTTAACTTCAGATTATGGCTGATTTTTATCTCTGAGCATTATGCCTCACAGAAAGCCATATTTGCTTCTGTGCAGGACCAGGAGTTCATCTAAACTTGGTCTTCCTGATGTCTAGGACAGGGCTGTGAAATCACTGTAGATAACTCCCTTTTTAAGCTTTAAGTAATGTATATGACTGTCTGCTCCTATGCATTTGTGCACGGTACCTGCAAAGAAGGGGTGGAAGATGTCATTCTGTAAATATTGTTCTTTAATTGGTTAATGAATAAAGCACTGTTGGCTAATACCAAAGCAAGATAGGTGAGATTGGAGACTAGGAGGACAGAGGGAGAAGTAGGGAGGAGATTCAAGATGTAAGATACAAAGAGAGCAGAGTGCTGGCCCCTCACTCTGCTAAGATAAGGCCACATGGAAATACTTAGATTAATAGAAATGGTTTAATATTAAGACACAGCTAACCAATATGAAATGCTAGTAACAGGCTAACAACTTTATATCTAATACAATGCCTCTGTGTGTTACTTGGGGGCTGGTGCAGCAGTGAGAACATTAAAACCACTCATAACAGGATGTTTGTCTGAAGCCACCTAATCAAAGTACCTGCAAAGGGTAGGACAGGGTACCATCTCCCTTTAACTCAAGTTACAGAAGATGGCTGACTGTCATGGTTTCTGGTAATGGAACATGTGTCCTCTGTAACAACAACCAGTTCTGTTGACTGCTAAGCTATATTTCTAGTCAACTTCATTATTTAAAATTCATTCTCATGCCTTTTATGTAAACTGTATTTCAAAAATTTACCCCTTCATGTCTTTTCTCCATTCCTTCACATATTCTTCCCTTGAAATTCCTTTCTTGTTAAGCATGTATGAATGAATTTGTATGCACAAACATGCCAATAAAACCAATTGAGTACAATTCTCCTGGTTGTGTATATATGGTTGAGCACTGAACATGTGGTATTGGATATGCAATCAGGGAGTTCCTCCTTTCCAGAGGCTAATACTTTCAGGAGTAAGGGTATGGACCCAAAGTGATCTGGGCTACCTTAGTCAAGAATCAGTATCAAGAATAAGAAAGATGGGGTGGTAATTAGCTTAGCTAACAATTGCTTGTGACATGGCCCTGAATTCCTAGAGCTTTGGGAAAGACTATGGATACTGTCCTGTGCAGTCACAATCCGCCTTTGTTCTTTGGTCCTCCCACCACACTCAATGAGAGACAGGCCAGCTGCTGGCACCACCCATTTCCTCCAAGAAGACTGAAGAACACTGAAGAAGCTCCACCAACAAAGGCGGCAATGTTAGCCACTGGGCAATCCTGCCTTGCATCTCAACTGCTGCAAAGAGCTCTAAGGACCATGGACAAGAGGGCAATGGAATCGACTTTCTCCACGTTGCTTGGGCCAATGCTAGGTAAGTCTTCCAAAAGCTCCTAATCCATAGGTTTCATGCCATCAGCAGAAGGCAGACATCCTTAAAGCCTCTGACTTCAACAACTGTGGAGGACCTGGGGTGGCTGTCCATACTGCCAGCTAGTAAGTCCCTGTTACTCTAATCATTCAGGTAAAATATTATCCTTCTCAAGAACTCTGATGCTTTTGACGGATGGTAGCTTTGTCAGCTTAAAGCAGCAGCCAAGGCTCCAAGTATTACAAAACAGATTTAAAAAATGGAAATCTTAAGGTTGCTACTGTTTATAGACTTAACATTAATCAATAAAGTTTTAACAGTATTAAACACCATACTATGCTACTATATGATCAGAAATAAGTATAAACTTACAATTAAGGTGTTTTTCATTGTGCTAAAAATTTGCCAGTTGTATGTGTTAATTCTTTCAGCCAAATCATTTATAACATGAGTATGCTGCTAGTGTGTCTTAATATTTATGTTTTTGCAAAATCAAAGGATTCTTTTAAGTTCCAGGGAGCTGAATTGGATCCATTTACATGTCAGATCCACTCCAAATAATTATTAGTCAACTTTTCCCTGGCCTTGGACTTCCTGACCTTGTCCTGGGACCTCCTTGGGAGCCCCTCCCCCACCTTACTTCTCCCATTAAGTACTTAGACCTAATATACAAAAACTTAACCTTGTTCTCTGCTCTGCTAACATCTTGTCAGATCTCAAAGAGATGCCAGAGCTCCATACTGTCAGAACTCTGATGAAACAACCAGCTACCAGGACATGGCAACATCCCAGCTTTCTCGGATCCCCCAAAGATGATCTAAGCCCCCAAGTCAGCAGGAAGTAGTCTCAAGAACTCAATGTCTTTATTCCCTAACCTGCCACGCCCAACCCCCACCATTTTAATAACAATAAGAGGTAGAAATGTCAGGAACTAGCAGCCAGCTGCCCCCCCCCCTTGCCCACGACAATGGGTGGGATGCTCATGGCCATGTCATTGCTATGTCAGCCTAACCTGGTGGCTCAAAATTTACCTGGCTGCCAGAGGACTCAGTTATGCATGCGCAAGCCACCCTTTTAAAGCAAGCACGCAAAGGGTGCCTCTCACTCTTGCTCTCCCTCTTGGTCTCCCTCTCTGGCCTCTGTCTCTCTCTCTCCTGCTTTCGGTTGGCCACCAGCTACCCCTCTTTATCTCCCTTCTCTCAATAAACTCCACATGGGCACTGAGTCTCATATTTGTGTTTCTTAGGCATTAGCTGCAGCAAAAGTACAACATTAGTGCCGAAACCCAGGCAGGCTCTCCTTGAGGGTCACTGGCAGCTGTCTGCTGGTGGGCAGCCAGCCAGAGATACTTGAGATCCTGTTTCTGATACCAGGGGTTGCCTCAATCCCCTGTTCACTGGAAATACCACCCCACACTGGCTTCAATTAGGTAAGGTACCCTTTTAAATTTTAACCCATTTCCTTAAGGTCGGGTACATTCCTCAAGGGTGGAAGACATACTGCCTAGGGCGGTATATCTACTCCGCTCTTGGACTGCTGAGTCCTTCCGGCCTCTGTTGGTCCTGGCAACATTTTCGGGCTGATGGGCTTCGAATAACGCTCTGCCATTCTCGCTTATGGTGTGGACACACTCTTGAATTCCAAGACTTGCATGGTCACTTTCTCTCCACCCATTGGGAATAAACCGGCCAAGAAAATACACCCCACCACTCCACTGGGATGCCTGATAGAAAATTTAAAACCCTTTCACTTAATGCCACTTGTAAATGCACCCAGACTTATTTACTTTTGTACTGAAAAGTAGCCTAGATTCCCCTAGAAAATAATTCAAATTGGCCACGCAAACAGCTCTCTAGATCCCAATATTTTACGGGATGTTTCAAATTACTGCCAGCGAACAGGTCGATGGAAGGAGTTTTTTCTATATCTCTGCTAAACATTCTGCTAAACAATCTTTCCCTAAATTTGTTTCAGTTCTCTTCCCACCACACTCAAATTCCCTCCACCCCTGCCCCAGCTGCAACCTGTCTCAGCGCAGTGGGCTGAGCTGAGGCAGCATCTGCTTGAGACAAAATTACATCTCAAAACTTTATGATTTCTGCCAGCTGTTGGGAATATGTTTATGGAAGCCACCATCTTGACCGTGTGGCCTAGCTTTACCCACCATGGTTCTTCTATCTGCTTCATCAGCCATCTAGGCAGAAGGAGTCTAGCCAGCTTCTGCCGCCAACAAAACCTGTAATTCATTTACCTTTTGCCTTTTATTCTTTGTCTGTAATATCTTTTTTCTCTGACTATGTTATACATAGCTTCACACTCTAGTCCTTCTCAATTTACCCAGTCCTGTATAATATATCTGTACACTTTATTTCAACTTAATTTTATGTAAATGTAAGTTAACTTCATACAACTTAAATTCAACTGTTCTAAGTCTCAAATATTTCTAAATTATTATGTATCTTTAAATGGTGGTAAACATTTAAGGTTATAAATGTCTATTTCAAGCTAAGAAAATATTTATGCCAACCAGTCTTTCCTATAAGCTGTACATAAATGTTAAGCCTCTATTATCAAAGGGAGTATTTCTCTACCTCTTTGTCCTTTACAGTTATATGTCTAACCTACTAAGTTAAAACCATTTACAGTCAGGCTGCATGGCTCTGAGTAAAACATCCCCCCACAGACTCTCAGCTTAGATCCAGTTTTCCAGATAAATTAATTAATTACAGGGATAAAGCTAGGATAAAGCCTAGCCACCTATGTGCTTAAGGCAAGTAACTAAAGAATATTTTGTATACTAAAGTATGCTAAACAGTCAGACAGCCCTAAAATGCTCAGAGATCTAGAGAATATGGCATTTAAAATATTTCATTAAAAAGCTTTTATAACAGAGAGACAGGCCAGTTGCTGGCACCACCCATTTTCTCCAAGAAGAGTGATAGACACTGAAGAAGCCACCCACAAAAGTGAACTAGCCACTGAAAAATCCTGCCTTGCATCTCAACTGCCGCAAAGGGCACTAAGAACTGTGGACAAAAGGGCAGTGGATTCGATCTTCTCCACGTTGCTTGGGCCAATGCTAGGTAAGTATTCCAAAAGCTCCTAATCCACAGGTCTCATGCTATCAGTGCAAGGCAGATGTCTTTAAAGCCTCTAAGTTCAACAACTGTGGAGGACCTCAGGGTGGCTGTCCATGCTGCCAGCTAGTAAGTCCCTGTTACTCCCTAATCATTCAGGTAAAATTTTATCCATCTCAAGAACTCTGATGTTTTTGATGAATGGTAGCTTTGTCAGCTTACAGCAGCATCCAAGGCTCCGATTGTTACAAAACAGATTTCAAAAATGGAAATCTTAAGGTTGCTAGTATTCATAGCCTTAACATTAATCAATAAAGTTTTAATAAGCTATTAATCCAATTCTGAGGGAGTGCTGAACACCATACTATGCCATTATTCGATCATAACTGTAACTATAAGCTCACAATTAAGGTTCTTTTCATTGTGCTAAGAATTTGCCAGTTGTGTTCATTCTTTCAGCTAAATCATATTAACATGAGTATGCTGATAAAGTGTCTAATATTTATGTTTCACAAACCCAAAGAGTCTTTGGGTTCCAGGGAGCAGAATTGGATCCATTTACAGGTCAGATTCACTCCAAATAATTATTACTCAACTTTTTCTTGGCCGTGTGACTTCCTAACCTGGTCCTGGGACCCCCTTGGAAGCCCCTCCCCCACTTTACTTCTCCCATTAAGTACTAAGACCTAAGAGACAGAAACTTAACCTTGTCCTCTGCTCTGCTAACATCTTGTCAGGTCTCAAAGAGATGCCAGAGCTCCATACAGTCAGGACTGCGATGAAACAACCAGCTACCAGGACGTGTCAGCACCCCAGCTTTCTCGGATCCCCCAAAGATGGTCTATGACCCCAAGTCAGCAGGAAGATGTCTTGAAAACTCAAAGTCCTTATTCCCTTCCCTGCCATGCAAAACTCCCACCTTATTAATAACAATAAGAGGTTGGAATGTTAGGAACTAGCAGCCAGCTGACCCCTGCCCCCAACGATGGTCGGGACACTTATGGCCTTGTCATGGCTATGTCAAGCTTTACCTAGCTGCCAGAAGACTCACTTATGCATGTGCAAGTCCCCCTTTAAAAGCAAGCACACCCCTCTCTCTGGTGTCTCTCTCTCTCTGCTCCCCTCTTGATCTCTGTTTCTCTCTCTCTCTGCAGCAATGATATAATACTAAAAATAACAATACCAATAATAATAATGGTAATAATAATAATAATAGCAGCAATGATATAATACTAAAAAGAACGATAACAATAATAATAATAGTAATAATAATAACAATTTTATTGTAAGACCCTCAGAATGAGGAGTCTTCCAGGTTCGGTCGATATCCCAAGTACTCAATGTCCAGTCCAGTTGCTGCAAAATGCAAGAGGCTTTAATGAACAGGAAACGTTTGCACAAATGGGCTCCTCCAGCATGCAGGCTAGAGAGAAGCCCTCTCCCCTGGGCCCAGGTGTTTTTAAAGGCAAACCCACAAGCTTAGGGAGGGGGTGGGACCCTCTGTCCATTGAGTTCGTGACCCTCAGAGGCCTGATGGTCTGCTATTAGGGTCAGCAGACCTTAGGGCCTCAGGGTGTGGTAATTAATCTTGTCTGGGCAAACCAGAGTTACAGCTATCTCTTTGTTTCCTAAGGACCCTATTTACCAACTGTTGACTCACAGGAAAGAAGGGGCAGAAAGGAGGGGCAGTGTGAATTCTTGTCATCTCAGGGCATGGTGAGATGAAGCTAGCAAATTCCAAGGAACAGATATTGGTTAGCTTTCCAGGTAAGACTGTCCTTCATTTAACTTCACTTTTTGGTCTTTCACTATTAATATTAATAACAATAAGCGGTTTTTAACACTGGAAATTCTGGGGCACAAAAGCAGGATGAAGACTTGGGGGACGCTGGGAAATGGAGTCCTGGCCGCTCAGAGCGCAAAACCGGAAGTCCCTTGCAGAAAAGCAGGACGTGCCTACACAGGATGCTGGGAAATGGAGACCTCGATCCTCGGAGCACGGAAGAAGTTTAGGAACTGAAAAGATGGAAACAAGCCTGGTTCATGATGGTAACTGTAGTTCGGAGGCCTTGAAGTCCAGAACCGGAAGTCCAAGGGTGAAAAGAAAGAAGTGGCCACACAGCATGCTGGGAACTGCAATCCCGGACCCTCAAAGATTGCAACCGGAAGTCCGTTGGTAGAAAAGCAGGAAGCAGCCTCAAAGCATCCTGAGAAATGCAGTCCTGGACCGCCAAAGATGAAAACAAGTCCCTGGGCAGAGAAGCAGGAAGCGGCCGCAGAGGATGCTGGGAAATGCAATCCCTGGCCTGAACGTCCAAACCCAGAAGTCTCTGGGCAGCATCCACGAACTAAAACCAGAAGTTTCATGCTGAAAAATCAGGAAGCCACAGCAGAGCACCTTGGGCAATGCAGTCCTGTTCCGCAACACAAGAAAACCGGAAGTCCCTGGGCATATAGGCAGGAATCGACCCCACAGGATGCTAGTTGCATTTCCTTTGCAGTCCCTGGCCTGAACATCCAAACCCGGAAGTCTCTGGGCAGCAAAGCAGAGAGCGAACGCATAGGATGCTGGGTAATGCAGTCCTGGCCACAGCAGTTACAAAAGTTCCTGATGGCCTCGGCTAAGGTCGGCTTTGGCTGCAATCTGCGAGCAGAAGTCCTGCCCCACCCACGATGATTGGCATGAGTCTCCGCTGCCGGGTTTCCCTTGCCAGGAAGTCCTGCCGGCTTGCCCCCCCCTTCTCCAGCTATGAAGATGGCAGACATGGCCCCCGCCCAGTTGCCCTGCACTCCTCCTGGCAGGGGGAGGGGCCTGCAGTGATTGACAGAGAGGGGCGTAGCCTGCAGTGATTGACAGCAGAAGGATCAGGAGGGGGGAGAACTGGCCAAGGTCTGTGATTTCACTGGGGCCACACCCTGCATCCCCAGGGGTTTTACTGTCATGATCTGCACTGCCACGAACCGCCAGGGCTGCTGCCCTGTGGGCCCTAGCATTGCTGCTTGTTGACCTCAGAGTGTGGTAGAGACTCCTGCCATGCCCACCTGGGGACGAAGATGGTGAGGGGAGGGGGGGGTGGGCACTTACTGCTCCTGGTCACCATTTCCTGTGAGTACACCGTCCTGACCAAGACCTGTCCGCCACAGAGGCCACACCCATACTTCGGCCACACACTCACTCGGGGGCCCGCCCGTCCTGAATCTGTGCTTCCAGCTCTTGCACCTCCTTACCTGGGAGCTGCCTTGACCTGGCTGGAGGACAGGAAGGAGGGGCTGGCACTGCTGTAGGTGAGGGTAAGGCCCAGAGAGGGTCATTGACTGTGACCTTGGACCTGTAGGGGGCAGGCGAGCTTGGGCAGGGCTGCAGCTAATGGGTGGGCCTGATGCTGAGCAGTGTGGATCAACTTAAAACCCTGTCGCCCATTTAAATATGTAAATGAGACTGAAGTGTTATGCAAAGGAAGCAGTAGTAATTGAGATTATGCAAATGAGCACGGTGCGCGCAAATCTGTGAGACTGATTGGGGCTCACATTTGAATATGCAAATGAGAAAACCCGAGTTGTGGGGATGCACTTTAATATGCAAATTTATGGTGCTTTACATGCTTTTGCTATGCAAATGAATGCAAGTTATCCCATCTGTTTGGGATTTTGACATGCACATATATGCAGGTTATCTCATTTGGAGGTGTGGCTATGCAAATTAACCACTATGCAAATTAAAAGTACTGGCAGTTTCTGTACTTTCTTGTTGTCTTCTGAGTCTCCAGGCAGCATTTGAATATGCAAATCAGAGTGCTGGCAGGGGATGGGGCCTCCCCTGACCCTGCACCCAATGTCACCTGTCCATGTCCATCACAGGCATCTGATGGCAAAGCTGCTCCCTCCAATCCTGCTCATGCTCAACTTTATATAGAAATACAAAAGACACAAGACAGCCAAAACAACCCTGTGCAATAAAGTTAAGGAGGCATCACAATCCCAAATGTCAAATTCTATTACAGAACTATAGTCCTGAAAACAGTTGGTATTGGCACAAAAATACACAGAAGACCAATGGAATCAAATTGAAAACCTTGATATTAACCCGCACACCTATGAAAACCTCATTTTTAACAAAGAAGCTGAAGTTATACAATGCGAAAAAAGAAAGCCTCTTCAAAAATTTGTGCTGATATAACTGGATGGTGGTGTGTAGAAGACTAGAGATAGAGCAATGTCTATTGCCATGCAAAAACTTAAGTCGAAATGGATCAAAGACATCAACATATATCCAGCCACACTGAACCACATAGAAAAGAAAGTAGGAGGTACACTTGGATGAATTGTTACAAGAGACCACTTCTTGAACATAATACCAGTTGCATAAAAAGTGAGAGCCACAATTAATAACTGGGGACTCCTGAAACTAAGAAGCTTCTGTAAGGCAAAGGACACAGTCAACAAGACATAACAGCAGCCCACAGAGTGGAAAAAATCTTCACCAACCCCACATATGACAGAGGACTGATCTCCAAAATCAAAGATCTTGGGAAATTAGTCACCAAAACACCAAATAACCCTATTAAAAACTGGGGTCCAGAACTGAATAGAGAATTCTCAATAGAGGAATCAAAAATGGTGGAAAGACACTTAAGAATGTGCTCAACACGCTTTGTCATCAGGGAAATGCAAACCAAAACAACTCTTCGATACCATGTTACTTATGCGAGATGACTAAAATCTAAAACATGAATGACAGCTTATGCTGGAGAGGATGTGGATAAAGGTGAACACCCCTCCATAGCTAGTGGCAGTGCAAATATGTACAGCCAATTTGGAGATACCCATATTCCGGAAGAACCACCATACTGATCTCCAAAATGGCTGTACATATTTGCACTCCCATCATATGTGGAGGAGTGTCCATTTCTCTCCACATCCTCTGCAAGATAAGCTGTCATTGGTGTTTCTAATTTTAGCCCTTCTGACAAGAATAAGATGGTATCTCAGAGCTGTTTTGATTTTCATTACCCTAATGGCTGAGGATGATGAGCACTCTCTTAAATGTCTTTCAGCCAATTTGGATTCCTCTATTGAGAAGTCTCTATTCAGTTGTGTACCCCAGTTTTTTTAAAATAGAGTTATGTGGTGTTTATGTGATTAGTTTCCTCAATTCTTTGTATTATTCTAAAATCGAGAACAAGACAAGTTTGCCAATTCTCTCCACATCTCTTCAATATTGTACTTGCAGTTGTAGCTAGAGCAATAAAACAACAAAAGAATTTCAAGGAGATACAAATTGGAAAAATTAGTCAATCTTTCAGTATTTTCAAATGATATGATAGTTTTCAAAAGTGTCTTGAAAAACTATACCAGAGAAGTCCTATGGCTGATAAACACCTTAAGCCAATTAGCAGGATACAAGATTAACTAAAAAAATCCATAGCTCTACTATATACAGACATTAAAAATACTGAGAAAAAAAATCAAAGAAACATTACCCTTTACAATAGCCACAAACAACATAAAATATCGTGGGGTAATTCTAACTAAACAAGTGAAATATCTATATAGTAAGAATTTTGTGTCTTTAAAGAAAGAATTTAAAGAAAACACCAGAAAATAGAAAGATCTCCCATGCTCTTGGATAGGTAGGATAAACATACTAAAAATAGCAATCTTGCCAAAAGCAATCCAGACATTCAAAGCAATTGACATCAAAATCCCAGCTCACATCTTCACTGACTATAAAAGATAATACTCAACTTTATATGAAAATAAAAAAGACCCAGAATAGCCAAAACAACCCTATAAAATAAAGGAACTTTAGCAGGCATCACCATTCCTGACTTCAAATTCTACTATAGAGCTATAGTCCTGAAAACAGTTTGGTATTGACATAAAAGTAGACAGTCCAATGGAATGGAATTGAAATACTGATATTAAACCCCTCACATATGAACACCTGATTTTTTATTAAACAGCTAACAGTGTACACTGGGAGGAGGAAAACACCTTCAACAAATGGTGCTGGCACAACAGGGTGGTAGTATGTAAAAGGCTACAGACTCATGTCTATCCCCATGCATAAAACTTAAGTCCCAATGGATCAAAGACCTCAACATAAGTCCAGCTACAGTGAACCTCTTAGAAGAGTACATGGTAGGTATTCTTGAAGGAAATGGTACAGGAGACTGCTTCCTGAACATAGCACCAGTAGCACAGACACCGAGATTGACAATTTATAAATGGGACCTCCTGGTACTAAGAAGCTTCTGTAAGGCAATGGCCATAGTTGACAAAAACAGAATGTAGCCTACAGACTGGGAAAAGATCTTCACCAACCCTACATCTGACAGAGGGCTGATGTCCAAAACACACAAAGAATATAAAGTTTCTTCATCTTGTTTCCCAAAGTGAACAGCACCCCATGGCCAATGACTAACTATGTGTAGTATGTAGGTAAGTAATTTATTTTTTCGCAAGAGATACACAAAGAGAAATATAAAAAAAACAAAGACACTTTAAATTTTCCCCCCAATGCAGAATGCAAAGAAAAATGGCAACTCTGTTCACAAAAGTCACTCTCACAGAGATTCATTGTCACAAGTAACCAGAGCTGTAAGAGTATGGTTTTTCCACCCACCGCCCGGTCTTGTCCCACTGCCACCACGCCAGCCACAAATAACACAGGGAGACTCTGTATTTGATATTATACTGATGGCCAGATGGTAGTTACTTATTGGCTAGCTCTGTCTTAATTATTAACCCATTTCTGCTGATCTATCTATTTCTCTTACCGGGGAGTCAGCCAGCAAACTGCTTTCTCCAGACTCTCCATCTTGGCTCTTCCTTTCTACTTACCCTTTCCTCCTTGTCTCTTAGTCCCTCCTATCTCCTTTCCTATTGGCCAACAGTGCTTTATTCATTAATCAGTATGAGAAACATATACAGAATAACATCTCCCATCACAGAGCAGATAGTTTTCTGTAGATTACCAGTAATTTGCTAATTTTAATTGGGAAATTATTTTAATACCATAAAATAATTCTCTGCATTCCTAATTAATTTAACTATAGAAGAAATATTATTATTGGTGAGGTTTTTTTCAATATTCCACAAAAGTATCTTATTTTCTGATGTGAAGACATCCTCATCTCCCACTGTAACAAACATAATCCATTAAACCTTTTCTTCTTGACAACTAATCTCCATGCATGTCTAACTTCTTTGTGTTATCACCATTATCACCAGTAACAATGTCATTCAGATGACTTATAGCTGTTGTCCACATGGTTTTCTTTATTTTTTCATATTTTTATTAAAATAAGAAACAATACAATCTCATTTTACATATCAATCTGAGTTCTTTATACCTACCATTTGTCCATGTTGCCCAGTGACACCTATATCATTCCTCCTTTTCTCCATGGAAAGGGCGAGGCTTTCTGTGGGGCACTCTTCCAGGACTTTCACATCATTTCTTGCAGGTCATATTGCCTCCACCATGGGTCTAGGCAAAGAAAATTTTCCTGTATGAGGAATGGGCTTCCATTATCTATTCATGCAGTAGTTATAAATGGTGTTCCTTTACCAGAGGCCCTATAGACTGCTGAGGCCTCCTATATGCAGGAAGACCATTTCTGTCCTTTGCTGGTTTCTAAGTAGTCAATCTGGTATCCATGCACTTCCCCTTGTTCACATCAGAAATTTCTATGTCTTTCGTCAGATGGTCTTGATCTGTTTGCTCATTACTTCTCCCTCTCTACAACTGGATTCCAGGAAGTAGGCTCAATGCTTATCAGTAGGTTCCAAATAAAATGAATGCTATGTATTTGAAAACATAATTGAGAGCAGTAGATTTGTTTCCAGATAGTTGGTAATACTAGGTGTTGCTGGTCCAAATTAGAGCAGAAAATTATATCTTGTACAGAAATGTTGAGTTTTGGTATCCTTTTATCACAGCAGCCAGAACAGAAAGTATGACATCTCCTTGATGAGAAGGAAACATTAGGGAAGCTTGGACAGAGATTGGGTATATAGAGTAGTCTAAGGGAGAAGGTTAAAACTTTTGGGCAATGGTAACACTCGCATCCTTGATGAGATGTGTGTATTCCTAATGTGCAGAAAGGCATACCTCCATGGGCATTGTGGTATATCAGAGACCTATTTGGCTAATAGAATTTCAGAACTCTTGGAATTAAGGGGACTTCCTCAGTACAAGTTCATTAGAGAGGAGTTATTGCAGAATTTAGAATTGGGTAAAGGAGTAGAGGTTTAGGAACCTTTTTTACAGGCATTTCTCAAAAGTCCTTCAGAATTAGTGTAAGACCAAGGCGTCCGAATAGGTTCATCCCTTAGGGGCCATTACAGAAAGCCTTTCTCTAGTCAGCCAACAAATGTACAGACAACCATGGGGAAGTGTTGGCCTGATTCACAAAAGCATTTGGCTTATTGGTAGTAGTGCACAGAGAATACCAGTTTCAATACGTCATAGGTGCTCTTCCTCTGGCCTTTCCAAAGAAAATATATCCATTGGCACCAAGCTCCAAAGATGGGAACCAAACAAGCTTTAAGGCTAAGACTTGCCAGAATTGGGTCTCTAGGCCTGCAGCATTGGATGGATTCCAGGTGTTTGGGAAGGTGCAGTGTGGTGAGGTGAATGGGGTCACAGACCTCAAAGGGTCCTCGACTTCATAGTCCCTAGACAGTCAGATTTGGGTACCTGCCAGCCCTGTGAAAGTCAAGATGTTTCTCCTTGTGAGAGCACAGAGGGGCTCACTGTTAAATCCACAGAAATCTCACACCAATCTGAAACATAATGTAGAAGCTTTAGAACCCAAATCATGGCCTTGAGTGCTAGTGGCTAAGTGTTCACCCAGCCTTGTCTGACAGCCACCCCAAAACCTTCAGAAATCCAGCAGCTATCTGTAAGGAGTAAGGTTTTTCCTCCTGCTGCTGGTCTTGTTCTGCCACCGTGCCAGCCCCAATTAACACACAGAGACTCTGTATTTGATATAATGCTGTTGGCCAATTACTTGTCTCTTATTGGCTAGCTCTGTCTTAAGTATTAAACCATTTCTTTTAACCTAATTGTTTACACGTAGTTTCGCCTTTTCACCTTACCGCGGAGTGGGGCAGGCATCATATCTCCCCAGCCTCTCCATGTTGATCCCTCCTTACTACTTTCTCTTTTCAACTTGTCTCCTAGCCCCACCTATCTTGCTTTCCTATTGTCCAACAGCTATCTACTTGAACCTGGCCACCAACTTGACCACTCCAACTGTTAGGCCTGCTTTAGGTCTGCTGCAATCTTGCTCCCGACCAAAACAATGCAGCCATGTCAAGACAGCCAGCCAAGTAGCAGCCTCTCAGGCTGACCCAGTGCTGGTAGGACAGTGAGATGGTGGTGTCACTGAGCTCAGGGCACAGGAGATGGGCAGATGAAAACAGTTGTGAGGACAAGCCACATCAATAGGGTCTTATTCCAAGCACTGACATTACACCTGGCAGAAGGTCAGATTAGTATGGACACAAGTCAAAGAGTAGACAACTGTGTGCACTTATGAGGAGTTGAGATTTCAGGGACAACATTCCCATGGGTCTGATATTTAGAAGATAAAGTGAAAAGCCAGTGGGACCCTTGATACTACAGCCAAAGTTACCCCTCCCTCTGAGTTAAGGTGGTAGCTGTACTACATGATATGCATCAGGGGCCACCAAGGGGAAGGTGACATCCATGACCCCTTCCAAGGAAGCAGCCCTGCTCCCCAGTTTCCTAGATGTTGATACAATGAAACATCAAAAGAATAAACATTACATCTAACCTTCCCCTTTGCCAACAAGGGCCTGCACCCAAACCACAAACCTCATCACCTCCTAAGCATCACAAGGCAACCAATTTGAGCTACCTCCAGCACTCTCACAGTCTATCTCCAGCCCACAGCCTTGCACCACCACCACTAACCAGGAAACATTCAGGAAATTTGTCTTTCATTTCTCCAAGTCTGAAAGTCTTCCTCAAGATGGATTTTTTTGAGTCATTGACCTATAGATTAGCCCTCAATGGACTCAGGTGTTTCTGAAGAGATTGAAGTGGAATGAGGAAAGGTAACATAGAAACTGAGGTAGAATAAGCAATTCTTGCTTTGCACACCATGTTAACTGCAGAACAAACTCACCCCTGTCCTTCTCAGTGACTTCACAAAACGATCCAGGAGTCATCACAGGAAACCCTCATGGTGCCTTAATCATTTTCCCCCAGGGTTCCACACCTATGTAACAGAAACAAGTATGCACAGACAGAGGATTTCAGCCCAAAAACTTGCATGCAAAAACACCATCTCACACAAGATGACCTAAACAGCAAACAGGTGCTCCCCTTCAGAACCAAATTTATGGACTTAGAAACTGGGGGCTGCGTGTTTTCCCCTAACTGGCCCATCAGGTTTCTCTGATGTCCACCTCCCACCACATTCCATGATGGAACACTGATCTCATTCCTACTTCAGCATCCAGGGTGGTATTGTGTATGTTGGCTTCTTGCACACTGAGCAAAATAAATGTTCATTGTCAAAGAATCCAGACCAAAAGAGGCCTCCCAATCTGACCCTGGACTGATAGGGCAGCAGGATGGTGGTGTTCTAAATCACAGGGCACAAAAGAAGTTAGGCAGATGACATATGGGTTAGGATCACGCAAGTAAATATGGCCCAAACACCAGAACTGACTTTCATTTGGCAGATGGCATTTCCACGCTGGACATAGGGCAAAGAGCAGGGGCTGTGAGAATATGTGATGGATCCAGTTTTAAACAACAAGGGTCCCATGGGTGTGATTTTTCTGATAAAAAAAGGATAAAGGCCACAAATACCTTGGCCTTCATGCTCACAGTACCAAGCCATCTACATTCAATTGGATGATATGCTGTATTATCTGCTAATTATCTGTTAGTATCTGCCATATTATCCCACTAAGGGAACTGTGACATCCTTTGCCTCTTCCCAGGAGGCAGGCCACTACAGAGCTTGATGTGGTGTCAAGAGCACAAGGAAAGAATAAACATTCAATCCAACTTTTCCACTTACCTCCCTGGCCTTTGCCCTATGCCCACACCCTAGTCATCTTCTAAGCATCACCATGCAACCATTCTGAGCTATCTCCCACTCTGTAGCATGTAGCACAAAAAATAAAAATAAAAGACCAGAGACAGATATTGGGGTTCAGTTTCCAAGATGCAAATCAGAGAAGCAGAAGAGCCAAGCCAGCCCATAGATCTCACCACTGCTCAGATGAAATGGATCTTCTGAGTAAAAGGCTCACAGATTATATTTTCTCCTTATATTGCTTTCTCCAACCAATCTCCTCTATTGATTTCCTCTATTGAGAATTGTGTATTCAGTATCCCATCTTTTAATTTGATTATTTGATGTTGTGTTGATTTGTTTCTGAGTTCTTTGCACATTCTGTCAGATGAGGGGTTGGTGAATATCTGTTCCCACTCTGTGTGCTCTCCACAGTGTTGTCCACTGTGTCTTTTGCCTTACATATGGTTCTCAGTTTCAGTAGGTACCATTTATTAATTATTGATCTCACTGTTTGGTATTATGACTAGGAATAACTCTCCTGTAGAGAGCTGCGAAGTGCCGCACCTTACAGATGGCGCTGGCTTCTGCCCTCCACCTTCCCGATGGTGAATACTCTCTGTATTAACCAATTCCATATTTGGCTAAAAGCTGAGAATCCCTTAGATTTTTTATTTTTGTATAGTACATGTTTTCAAAGTATGACCTGAAATGTCTCTGGGTTTCCTCAGTGTTTGTTCGTATATCCCCATTTTCATTTCAGATTTTGCTGGTTTGCATGTTCTCCCTCTGCTTCTTGATTTGTTTGCCCCTAAGGTTTGTCTATCTTGTTATTTTTCAAAGAAACAACTTTTTGTTCTATTCATTCTTTGTATTGGTTTCCATGTTCCTACTTTATTGATTACAGCCCTCAAATTGATTATTCACTGGCAGGTACTCCTCCGGGTTGTTTGTTTCTTTTTGGTCTATGTCTTTCAGTTGTGCTCTTAATTATATAATTTGATCATCATCTGTTTACTTTGCATGAGCACTGATTGCAATGAACTTTCCTTGTATAACTGCTTTAAAAGTGTCCCATAAGTTCAGGTATGTTCTGTCTTCATTTTCATTGAATTCTACAAATCTTTTATTTATTTCATTATTTCTTCCTGGACCAGGGAATGGTAATTTACTCATTATTCAATTTCTATGAATTTGTAGGTGTCTGCAGTTTGTATTCTCGAAGAATTCCAACTCAAAATCATGGTGATCTGATAAGATATAGGGGGCTATTCAATTTTATTTTATTTTTTATCTGTTGAGGTTTGTTTTGTTGCCTTGTATGTAGTCTGTTTTACAGAAGGTTCCATGTGTAGCTGAGGAGAAGTTATATTCTTCTGTGTTTGGATTGGATGTTCTATAAATGACTACTAAAACCAAGTGGGACAATACCTTTGTTAGTTTCTGTGTTTGTTTGTTAAACTTAAGTTTGGTATTCCTGATTAGTGTTCAGAATGGGGTGGTGAAATCTCCTCCTATGGGTAAGGTTTTATGTGAGCTTTGAGTTTTACTAGTATTTCTCTTAAGAATATGGGTACCTTTTAATTTGGATCAGAGATGTTCAGAATTGAGATTTTACATTGATGGATTTCTCCCATGCTGATTATTAAATGACCTTCTTCATCTATTGAGTGATTTTGGTTTGAAATTAAACGTTTTAATATTTAGATACCTACACCTGCTTCCTTTTTGAGTTCCTTTGATTGGAAGATATTTTGCAAACCTTTTACACTGAGGTAATGTCTGTCTTTGAAACTTAGATGCCTTTCTTGTATGCACTGAAAGGATGGAATTTGTCTTATACACTCGGTTAGCCTGTGTGTTTTTATAGGCAATAAGACCATTAATATTTTGGGAAATTAAAGACCATAGATTGTTAATTCTTGTTTGTTTCATTGTTGGTGGTGGTGGTATTGTGAGTATACTCGCCCACTTTTTCTTTTTGGTTCTTGTAAACTGATATTAACTTTGCCTATGTTTTCATTATTGTAGCTAGCTTGCTTGGATAGAATTTCTTTCCAGAATTTTCTGTAGGACTGGATTTATGGAAATATGGTTAGGAAATCTGGCTTTGACATTAAATATCTTGTTTTTGCTCTCTATAGTGATTGAGAGTTTTGCACATAATTTTAGCCTGGGCTGGCATCTGAGGACTCTTATTATTTGTTCATAATCTATCCAGGACCATCTGGCCTTGTGAGATTCCATGGAGAATTCAGTTGCAATTTTGATAGGTCTGCCTCTATATGTTACTAGGTCTTATTGTTTTGCTATTAATGTTCTCTTGTCATTATGTATGATAGGTGTTTTGATAATTAAGTGCCTTGGCGACTTTTAATATTTAAGTCTATTTGTGTTTAGTATGCTTCTAGTACTTTCATTGGCACGTACTTCTGACTAGAAATGATTACTTCAAGGAATTTGTTGAATATGCTTTCTTCCCCTTTGATCTGTGCTTCTTCACGTCCTTGTATGTCTATTATTAGATTTGGTCTTTTCACTGTGTCCCATATTTCCTATATATTTTGTGCTAAGGATTTGTTGGATTTAAATTTTCTTTCCTCGGTGAATTGATTTCTTCTAGATTATCTTCAATGCCTGAGATTCCCTCTTTGATCTGCTGTATTCTGTTGGTTATGTTTGCATTTGTAGTTCTTTACAGTTTAACCAATTTTCCAGTCTCCAATATTATCTCAGTGTGTGTGTGTCAGTGTGTGTGTGTTTGTGTTTATTGTCCCTATTTCACTTTTCAGGTCTTGAACTGTTTGAATGGTTTCCTTCATCTGTTTGATTGTTTTTTCTTGGCTTTCTTATTTTCTTTAAGATATTTGTTCACTTCTTGCATTTTTCTTGTTGTTTTCCTGTATTTCTTTCAATTATTTTTTGTTTTTTCTTCTATTGTTGTAGTGAATTTTCTCATATCCTCCTTGAGGTCCTCTATCAGTTTTATGAAGTTGTTTTTTAGGTTGTTATCTTCTGCTTCACCAATTTTGTTGTTTCCATGTCTAGTTTGTGTAGAGACCTTAGGTTCTAGTGGTAACATACTGGTCTTTGTATTGTTGAATCTACTTTTTATATTGCCATCTACCATTTCTTCTTCCAGTGGGTGCACTTGGAGTCTTTCTTTTTCTCTGTCCTCCTGTCTTGGTGGGTATATCTGGGTAAACAGTTTCATATCTGTAACTCTGGATAACATGAGCTCTCCTGGATTTCTCTCAACCAGAGGCCACAGAAGAGCTAATGATATGGAGTAGGCAGACTCAGGATGGTCTCCAGCATTCAGGGAGAGTGCAAATGATGGGGATCAAAGATCAGGTGAGTATAGGCTCAATGTGGTCCTGCATGGGTAGGCAATTCCATTGTGTTCAGACCACACCCAGGAAGTTCTAAGGAGATGGACTTAATATTGGGACCATTTGAGCTAAACACTTACCTTGAGCAGTGTCCCCAGGAGGGCCAAGGATAGGGGCAAGGCATTCTGTGGGTGGCTAATGGAAACTGAATACCAGGACTCAAACACTCAGGTCAAGTTTATAGGGGGAGTGAAATGCAGAGCTATCCCAGTATTTCACAGGGAAGAATATGGGGGGATTCAACTAGGCCTGCTCCCAGACTCACCAGAGGCAGATTGCAAGCGATAGGGCCCAAAATCAGGTGAATGTAATCTTAAGGTGGTCCTGCTTGGATTGCTGGATTCAATATGCTCAGAGAGGAACCTCAGGCAGATTGTAGGCATAGGGGACTAAACATAGGATGAGAGCAGTGTCAAGATAATCCTGGGTGGATAGGAGCATCCAGTATGCTCAGAGCTAACCCATGAAGTTCCAAGGAGAAGGACAGTTTATTGGACCAAGACTCATTGTCATCAGTGACCCAGAAGGACCATGGTTGAAGGGAAGGAAGTTTCTCGGTGGCACATGTACCAGAATTCCAGGACTGAACCACTCAGGCCAATGATATGGGGGATTGGAGGTGCAGAATTAATTCAGGGAAGAATTGGGGGGGTCACCCAGGCCTGGTTCCACACTCAACACTGGTGAAGGTAAAGCAATGGATCTCAAAGATAAGGTGAGCACAGGCTCAAGGTGGATCTTCATTGATACATGGTTCCTGGATGCTCAGAGCAAATCCAGGAAGTTGTGGGGTGTTGTCGGGGTTCTAGGACATTCTCTGGGCAAGGGCTTTCCACCAGCTGTGTGGCCAACAGGGTCAAGGTTCCCACATATGTTTTCCATTAAATACTTTTATTTTTGTTTGTTTATATTTTGTTAATTTAACACTCGTTTAATAATGTCTTCCTGTCTACTCCTTTGTGTATAATTTCTAACCATGTGCTTGGGACACAAATATTAATTATTACAATATCATATTTGTGGAGTTGTCCTTTGAGTATGGATTGTTCTTCAGAAATTCATTTGATTGACTTTTGTTTGAAGTCTATTTTGGTAGATACTAAATGGCTAAACCGGGTCACATGCAATGAATAGTAAATAAATTTTAGAACTAATTAGGAGAAGAAAAGAATCAGCTTCAGATGGTGAGGGTCAAATTGTAGTGCAGTGTGAGAAGAAAACAAGAAAAGCATAGAATCACAAGTATGTGAAGATGAAATGGTGAAACCATGTACTTTGTATTTTAAACTAAAAAAAAATTAAAATTAAGATCAATTGAGGTAAATCAAAGGGAAATGTCACTTACATTGAAAGCCATTTCCCACTTAAGGTCAATTCAAGGGACCTAAAATTTAAGAAGCTAGAACCAGCTCCTGAAAATTATGTATGGATTGCTAAAGTTTGTGGGGTAGCACATGTGCACAGGCATGTGCTTGATCAAAAAGAACCCATTCAATTAAACTACTCAAGAAATAGAAGAACTTTTAATTGCAAATTTAAATCTGGGGAAGTAGAACTAGGTCAAAGCTAAGGATGCTTTGCTCTCTTCCCAAAGTCCTGAGTACATTTATCAGTATTCATGGATAGTGGCTTTTACAACCTTTAAATCTCGCTTCAATTATGTAGTGCCCTTTTCTGACTTCGGCAGGCAGGCACATGAATTTTACACATTCATACAGACAAAATTCACATTATGAAAACAAATGTTTGTAGTAAAGTTTTATTAAAAAAATAAACTAAACAAAATATCAAGGAACCATTACGCTGGGTTAGGAAGAGTAATAGGGATAAAACCAATTTAAATGTCAAGTCTAGGTGAACTAAGTTAAATTTGTAAGTTTCATGGTGGAGAGAATAGGTCCCAAAGTTGTCTTCCTTGTAAACACACACACCCACCCACCCACACACACACACACACACACACACAAATAAACACATCCTGTGTTCATGTGATTACAAGCAACAGCCTGAAAAATCATTTCATGTGGCCCTGGCCCTGGCCCTGGCCCTGGCCCTGGCCCTGGCCCTGGCCCTGGCCCTGGCCCTGGCCCTGGCCCTGGCCCTGGCCCTGGCCCTGGCCCTGACCCTGACCCTGACCCTGGCCCTGGCTGTTCTGGACCAATTCAAATCTAAACAATGGCGAGAAAACATGTGATCTAGCTCCTCTAAAGAGCAGAAGATGAAGAGGTATTTTTTTTTTCAAAAATGAGAAAAGGTTTATGGTAGAGTTGATTGATTGTATTGTATCCATTCTAGGAATTAGAAAATGAAGCATAGAAAAAAAAAGTTTAAAATACTCATTATTGTACTTGAATGGCAATATGATGCTTTCGTTTTCATGCTTATGTCACTATATGCATGTTGAAGCTTGAGAGACAGGTAAATATGTAGAACACATTAGAAAGAGCCCTGCTTTGTTTTTGTGAGAAAATCAGTGCGGCTGTAAGGTTAGTTCATCTTTAGGTATGCTCCTTTAGCATGTGGGAGGGGCACTAGAATGTGACAGAATGTTGGTTCTTAAATGTTGCCTGGCAACCCTGCATGCATTCTGTATTCTGTTATCATGGGCCAAGTACCAGAGAGCAGCTTCGAGAAAGTGTTATCATGGGACATTACAGTCTCCCAAGATAACTATCTCCTTAAACTTTCAATGACAGCATTTGATTTCCCTAAGCAAGTCATAGCCAAATCTCTGGAAGTTTGCCTACAGCTTTTACTGGTCACCAAATTCTAGATTACCTAATTATCAGAGAATATGCTATTTCTTCTGTTTATGAATTCTCTCTCTCCTAAGAATTAATACTGTGGAAACAAACATAATAAGACTCACAATTATTCATCAAAAGGTGAATTTGTCATTGTTAATTTCCTTCAGGATAGTGATAATCCATTTGTTAAAGTAGACTTGGGGATTATTGGATTGCAGTCCACCTGTTTTGAGGCAGCCGTCCAACATGAAATCTGCAGGATCTTCTAAAAACCCTGCATACACAAAGACATTTCAGCATTTAAACATTTCACGACTCTGCTCTCCGATTAAATAAGGGATGATCCTGGGGGTTTCCGACAATCACGTAGGAGTCGGTGAGAGTCAACGATGTCGAGTATGGCATACTATTTTATCATCTGATTATGTTGTTATTTGATTATTAAAATAGGACATTAGATAATCCATGATCAGTGGATTCCATGATGTGGGAAGCAATTATTATGGACCATCTAAATATCAATTGTGTATTTAAAATATTTAAATTAATCACGACAGCATCATTCAAGAGCCAGGTTTGGAGCCCCTTAGGGAAGTGGATGATGGTACATGAACTCATTGTTTGAGTATGTATCTATATATAACAATGATTATATCATCCATGACACCTGGAATCTGGTGCCACAGATCATGTAATTACATAATTAAAGTATTTAAATTGACAGTCTGTGTTAATACCCAAGATAATTTGAATAATTATAAAGTTATATAAACCAAAAATACTCGATTCCATGAAGAGACCTGTAAAGCTTCCTCTTGTGGAGATAAAGTGCAATATCATCACATTTTATGATACATTGACTCAATTGAGGATGATAACATCCTTCATGACTGGAGTCTGGCATGCTTCCCTGCCAGTAAAATGCTACATCACCTATTTATTGTGACAGTTAGCTATTACTGACTTATTTAATTCTTTAAATTATTTAAGCGATAGACAATGCCATCACCGATTATGACTAGTGTGCAAATATCTGTCAGGGACAAGGTTAGGAAAGATGTAGACATGGGCAGAGCATTTTCTGAATGATCTATGCATCTCCCAGGGTAAAAAGGATGCTGGATGATTGTGTCCAGAAGATTGCTAGGGGCAATTCGAGAAGTACAAGACTTCACCAAGGCTGGCATGGTGGTCTGTGTGTGGACTAGCTGCTGTTCCTCCACATCTTCACATCGGGTGTGATCTACCATGAGAAGAAGTAGTGGCACTAGGAGGTCGGCACCATCTCTGAGACCTGGCAAAAGGATTACGACCCAGAACACGGAAGAACATCTCTCTCTCTCAGATATGCTGGTTAAGCCCCTGCTGCAGCCTTCTTTTCAGCTGATAGCAACATGTTGGTTACTACTTCTAAGTCAGGAATGGGCCCACTATCTCAGATCCTCCAGCACCAAAACAGAGATTCAGCTGTTGGTGATGATGTAAGACCAGCAGAATTCATCATGTAAGTCAGTATGATTATCTGACGATTAACTTATGGCATTTTAAAAATCCTTGATGACAGCATACATTTCCATATCTGTCAAGTCTTCCCAGGATTTGAAGACACAAAAAAATTTCAAAGACTTACATATATAAAGATGTAATTATTAAATTCTTTCATTATATAATCTGTAATCCCTGAAGTTTGGCGCCACCTTGTGTGACTCAAGTGTGACAGACGATCTAACTATCTGATTATTTCATTATACAATTCTGTCTTTTTCTCCTCCAGGAAGAGTGGAGACTGGATCCACCTTGTTGGTGTTAAATTGTATCTTGTGAATTCTTTCATTCTTTCTTTCTTTCTTCCTTTCATTATTAAAATCAATGTTGATATCATTTTGTTATCTCTCTAGGTGTTAAGAATGAGAAACTATCTCTTTATTCATTCATTTTTTTATAACTATGATTAAGAATACAATGACCCTTCAGTATTGAGCAATCATTTAGGCTTCACGCATAAAACTCCATTCACTGGTTTAAAGTTTATTCATTTAATTATGAAAATCTGTCATTATGGATTCAGTGATCACTGGAGTTTTGAGCCTCCTTAGGGAAGTCCATCGTGCCAGACACTCAATCATCGAATACTACACTTACGTCCTTGACTGTTAATCTAGGATATTAAATGATAATTCATCACTTAATTAATGAATTTAAAATACAGGTAATTTTATGGATCATAAGTCCCTTTTGGAGTCAGATTTTGGGAGTTGATATAACATCATCTCATTACTTCATCATTTAGATATATAAAGAAAACTTTACATCAGTGATATTTTTAGGTCTTTGGTGCCATTTTGTCTGTGTTAATATAAAGTGCCTACTAATTTATTATCAATTTAATTTTAGACCTGGCCCTGGCCCTGGCCCTGGCCCTGGCCCTGGCCCTGGCCCTGGCCCTGGCCCTGGCCCTGGCCCTGGCCCTGGCCCTGGCCCTGGCCCTGGCCCTGGCCCTGGCCCTGACCCTGACCCTGACCCTGGCCCTGGCTGTTCTGGACCAATTCAAATCTAAACAATGGCGAGAAAACATGTGATCTAGCTCCTCTAAAGAGCAGAAGATGAAGAGGTATTTTTTTTTTTTTCAAAAATGAGAAAAGGTTTATGGTAGAGTTGATTGTTTGTATTGTATCCATTCTAGGAATTAGAAAATTGAAGCATAGAAAAAAAAAAGTTTAAAATACTCATTATTGTACTTGAATGGCAATATGATGCTTTCGTTTTCATGCTTATGTCACTATATGCATGTTGAAGCTTGAGAGACAGGTAAATATGTAGAACACATTAGAAAGAGCCCTGCTTTGTTTTTGTGAGAAAATCAGTGCGGCTGTAAGGTTAGTTCATCTTTAGGTATGCTCCTTTAGCATGTGGGAGGGGCACTAGAATGTGACAGAATGTTGGTTCTTAAATGTTGCCTGGCAACCCTGCATGCATTCTGTATTCTGTTATCATGGGCCAAGTACCAGAGAGCAGCTTCGAGAAAGTGTTATCATGGGACATTACAGTCTCCCAAGATAACTATCTCCTTAAACTTTCAATGACAGCATTTGATTTCCCTAAGCAAGTCATAGCCAAATCTCTGGAAGTTTGCCTACAGCTTTTACTGGTCACCAAATTCTAGATTACCTAATTATCAGAGAATATTCTATTTCTTCTGTTTATGAATTCTCTCTCTCCTAAGAATTAATACTGTGGAAACAAACATAATAAGACTCACAATTATTCATCAAAAGGTGAATTTGTCATTGCTAATTTCCTTCAGGATAGTGATAATCCATTTGTTAAAGTAGACTTAGGGATTATTGGATTGCAGTCCACCTGTTTTGAGGCAGCCGTCCAACATGAAATCTGCAGGATCTTCTAAAAACCCTGCATACACAAAGACATTTCAGCATTTAAACATTTCGCGACTCTGCTCTCCGATTAAATAAGGGATGATCCTGGGGGTTTCCGACAATCACGTAGGAGTCGGTGAGAGTCAACGATATCGAGTATGGCATACTATTTTATCATCTGATTATGTTGTTATTTGATTATTAAAATAGGACATTAGATAATCCATGATCAGTGGATTCCATGATGTGGGAAGCAATTATTATGGACCATCTAAATATCAATTGTGTATTTAAAATATTTAAATTAATCACGACAGCATCATTCAAGAGCCAGGTTTGGAGCCCCTTAGGGAAGTGGATGATGGTACATGAACTCATTGTTTGAGTATGTATCTATATATAACAATGATTATATCATCCATGACACCTGGAATCTGGTGCCACAGATCATGTAATTACATAATTAAAGTATTTAAATTGACAGTCTGTGTTAATACCCAAGATAATTTGAATAATTATAAAGTTATATAAACCAAAAATACTCGATTCCATGAAGAGACCTGTAAAGCTTGCTCTTGTGGAGATAAAGTGCAATATCATCACATATTATGATACATTGACTCAATTGAGGATGATAACATCCTTCATGACTGGAGTCTGGCATGCTTCCCTGCCAGTAAAATGCTACATCACCTATTTATTGTGACAGTTAGCTATTACTGACTTATTTAATTCTTTAAATTATTTAAGCGATAGACAATGCCATCACCGATTATGACTAGTGTGCAAATATCTGTCAGGGACAAGGTTAGGAAAGATGTAGACATGGGCAGAGCATTTTCTGAATGATCTATGCATCTCCCAGGGTAAAAAGGATGCTGGATGATTGTGTCCAGAAGATTGCTAGGGGCAATTCGAGAAGTACAAGACTTCACCAACGCTGGCATGGTGGTCTGTGTGTGGACTAGCTGCTGTTCCTCCACATCTTCACATCGGGTGTGATCTACCATGAGAAGAAGTAGTGGCACTAGGAGGTCGGCACCATCTCTGAGACCTGGCAAAAGGATTACGACCCAGAACACGGAAGAACATCTCTCTCTCTCAGATATGCTGGTTAAGCCCCTGCTGCAGCCTTCTTTTCAGCTGATAGCAACATGTTGGTTACTACTTCTAAGTCAGGAATGGGCCCACTATCTCAGATCCTCCAGCACCAAAACAGAGATTCAGCTGTTGGTGATGATGTAAGACCAGCAGAATTCATCATGTAAGTCAGTATGATTATCTGACGATTAACTTATGGCATTTTAAAAATCCTTGATGACAGCATACATTTCCATATCTGTCAAGTCTTCCCAGGATTTGAAGACACAAAAAAATTTCAAAGACTTACATATATAAAGATGTAATTATTAAATTCTTTCATTATATAATCTGTAATCCCTGAAGTTTGGCGCCACCTTGTGTGACTCAAGTGTGACAGACGATCTAACTATCTGATTATTTCATTATACAATTCTGTCTTTTTCTCCTCCAGGAAGAGTGGAGACTGGATCCACCTTGTTGGTGTTAAATTGTATCTTGTGAATTCTTTCATTCTTTCTTTCTTTCTTCCTTTCATTATTAAAATCAATGTTGATATCATTTTGTTATCTCTCTAGGTGTTAAGAATGAGAATCTATCTCTTTATTCATTCATTTTTTTTATAACTATGATTAAGAATACAATGACCTTTCAGTATTGAGCAATCATTTAGGCTTCACGCATAAAACTCCATTCACTGGTTTAAAGTTTATTCATTTAATTATGAAAATCTGTCATTATGGATTCAGTGATCACTGGAGTTTTGAGCCTCCTTAGGGAAGTCCATCGTGCCAGACACTCAATCATCGAATACTACACTTACGTCCTTGACTGTTAATCTAGGATATTAAATGATAATTCATCACTTAATTAATGAATTTAAAATACAGGTAATTTTATGGATCATAAGTCCCTTTTGGAGTCAGATTTTGGGAGTTGATATAACATCATCTCATTACTTCATCATTTAGATATATAAAGAAAACTTTACATCAGTGATATTTTTAGGTCTTTGGTGCCATTTTGTCTGTGTTACTATAAAGTGCCTACTAATTTATTATCAATTTAATTTTAGACCTGGCCCTGGCCCTGGCCCTGGCCCTGGCCCTGGCCCTGGCCCTGGCCCTGGCCCTGGCCCTGGCCCTGGCCCTGGCCCTGGCCCTGACCCTGACCCTGACCCTGGCCCTGGCTGTTCTGGACCAATTCAAATCTAAACAATGGCGAGAAAACATGTGATCTAGCTCCTCTAAAGAGCAGAAGATGAAGAGGTATTTTTTTTTTTCAAAAATGAGAAAAGGTTTATGGTAGAGTTGATTGTTTGTATTGTATCCATTCTAGGAATTAGAAAATTGAAGCATAGAAAAAAAAAAAGTTTAAAATACTCATTATTGTACTTGAATGGCAATATGATGCTTTCGTTTTCATGCTTATGTCACTATATGCATGTTGAAGCTTGAGAGACAGGTAAATATGTAGAACACATTAGAAAGAGCCCTGCTTTGTTTTTGTGAGAAAATCAGTGCGGCTGTAAGGTTAGTTCATCTTTAGGTATGCTCCTTTAGCATGTGGGAGGGGCACTAGAATGTGACAGAATGTTGGTTCTTAAATGTTGCCTGGCAACCCTGCATGCATTCTGTATTCTGTTATCATGGGCCAAGTACCAGAGAGCAGCTTCGAGAAAGTGTTATCATGGGGCATTACAGTCTCCCAAGATAACTATCTCCTTAAACTTTCAATGACAGCATTTGATTTCCCTAAGCAAGTCATAGCCAAATCTCTGGAAGTTTGCCTACAGCTTTTACTGGTCACCAAATTCTAGATTACCTAATTATCAGAGAATATTCTATTTCTTCGGTTTATGAATTCTCTCTCTCCTAAGAATTAATACTGTGGAAACAAACATAATAAGACTCACAATTATTCATCAAAAGGTGAATTTGTCATTGTTAATTTCCTTCAGGATAGTGATAATCCATTTGTTAAAGTAGACTTAGGGATTATTGGATTGCAGTCCACCTGTTTTGAGGCAGCCGTCCAACTTGAAATCTGCAGGATCTTCTAAAAACCCTGCATACACAAAGACATTTCAGCATTTAAACATTTCATGACTCTGCTCTCCGATTAAATAAGGGATGATCCTGGGGGTTTCCGACAATCACGTAGGAGTCGGTGAGAGTCAACGATGTCGAGTATGGCATACTATTTTATCATCTGATTATGTTGTTATTTGATTATTAAAATAGGACATTAGATAATCCATGATCAGTGGACTCCATGATGTGGGAAGCAATTATTATGGACCATCTAAATATCAATTGTGTATTTAAAATATTTAAATTAATCACGACAGCATCATTCAAGAGCCAGGTTTGGAGTCCCTTAGGGAAGTGGATGATGGTACATGAACTCATTGTTTGAGTATGTATCTATATATAACAATGATTATATCATCCATGACACCTGGAATCTGGTGCCACAGATCATGTAATTACATAATTAAAGTATTTAAATTGACAGTCTGTGTTAATACCCAAGATAATTTGAATAATTATAAAGTTATATAAACCAAAAATACTCGATTCCATGAAGAGACCTGTAAAGCTTGCTCTTGTGGAGATAAAGTGCAATATCATCACATATTATGATACATTGACTCAATTGAGGATGATAACATCCTTCATGACTGGAGTCTGGCATGCTTCCCTGCCAGTAAAATGCTACATCACCTATTTATTGTGACAGTTAGCTATTACTGACTTATTTAATTCTTTAAATTATTTAAGCGATAGACAATGCCATCACCGATTATGACTAGTGTGCAAATATCTGTCAGGGACAAGGTTAGGAAAGATGTAGACATGGGCAGAGCATTTTCTGAATGATCTATGCATCTCCCAGGGTAAAAAGGATGCTGGATGATTGTGTCCAGAAGATTGCTAGGGGCAATTCGAGAAGTACAAGACTTCACCAAGGCTGGCATGGTGGTCTGTGTGTGGACTAGCTGCTGTTCCTCCACATCTTCACATCAGGTGTGATCTACCATGAGAAGAAGTAGTGGCACTAGGAGGTCGGCACCATCTCTGAGACCTGGCAAAAGGATTACGACCCAGAACACGGAAGAACCTCTCTCTCTCTCAGATATGCTGGTTAAGCCCCTGCTGCAGCCTTCTTTTCAGCTGATAGCAACATGTTGGTTACTACTTCTAAGTCAGGAATGGGCCCACTATCTCAGATCCTCCAGCACCAAAACAGAGATTCAGCTGTTGGTGATGATGTAAGACCAGCAGAATTCATCATGTAAGTCAGTATGATTATCTGACGATTAACTTATGGCATTTTAAAAATCCTTGATGACAGCATACATTTCCATATCTGTCAAGTCTTCCCAGGATTTGAAGACACAAAAAAATTTCAAAGACTTACATATATAAAGATGTAATTATTAAATTCTTTCATTATATAATCTGTAATCCCTGAAGTTTGGCGCCACCTTGTGTGACTCAAGTGTGACAGACGATCTAACTATCTGATTATTTCATTATACAATTCTGTCTTTTTCTCCTCCAGGAAGAGTGGAGACTGGATCCACCTTGTTGGTGTTAAATTGTATCTTGTGAATTCTTTCATTCTTTCTTTCTTTCTTCCTTTCATTATTAAAATCAATGTTGATATCATTTTGTTATCTCTCTAGGTGTTAAGAATGAGAATCTATCTCTTTATTCATTCATTTTTTTATAACTATGATTAAGAATACAATGACCCTTCAGTATTGAGCAATCATTTAGGCTTCACGCATAAAACTCCATTCACTGGTTTAAAGTTTATTCATTTAATTATGAAAATCTGTCATTATGTATTCAGTGATCACTGGAGTTTTGAGCCTCCTTAGGGAAGTCCATCGTGCCAGACACTCAATCATCGAATACTACACTTACGTCCTTGACTGTTAATCTAGGATATTAAATGATAATTCATCACTTAATTAATGAATTTAAAATACAGGTAATTTTATGGATCATAAGTCCCTTTTGGAGTCAGATTTTGGGAGTTGATATAACATCATCTCATTATTTCATCATTTAGATATATAAAGAAAACTTTACATCAGTTATATTTTTAGGTCTTTGGTGCCATTTTGTCTGTGTTACTATAAAGTGCCTACTAATTTATTATCAATTTAATTTTAGACCTGGCCCTGGCCCTGGCCCTGGCCCTGGCCTGGCCCTGGCCCTGGCCCTGGCCCTGGCCCTGGCCCTGGCCCTGGCCCTGGCCCTGGCCCTGACCCTGACCCTGACCCTGGCCCTGGCTGTTCTGGACCAATTCAAATCTAAACAATGGCGAGAAAACATGTGATCTAGCTCCTCTAAAGAGCAGAAGATGAAGAGGTATTTTTTTTTTTTCAAAAATGAGAAAAGGTTTATGGTAGAGTTGATTGTTTGTATTGTATCCATTCTAGGAATTAGAAAATTGAAGCATAGAAAAAAAAAAGTTTAAAATACTCATTATTGTACTTGAATGGCAATATGATGCTTTCGTTTTCATGCTTATGTCACTATATGCATGTTGAAGCTTGAGAGACAGGTAAATATGTAGAACACATTAGAAAGAGCCCTGCTTTGTTTTTGTGAGAAAATCAGTGCGGCTGTAAGGTTAGTTCATCTTTAGGTATGCTCCTTTAGCATGTGGGAGGGGCACTAGAATGTGACAGAATGTTGGTTCTTAAATGTTTCCTGGCAACCCTGCATGCATTCTGTATTCTGTTATCATGGGCCAAGTACCAGAGAGCAGCTTCGAGAAAGTGTTATCATGGGGCATTACAGTCTCCCAAGATAACTATCTCCTTAAACTTTCAATGACAGCATTTGATTTCCCTAAGCAAGTCATAGCCAAATCTCTGGAAGTTTGCCTACAGCTTTTACTGGTCACCAAATTCTAGATTACCTAATTATCAGAGAATATTCTATTTCTTCGGTTTATGAATTCTCTCTCTCCTAAGAATTAATACTGTGGAAACAAACATAATAAGACTCACAATTATTCATCAAAAGGTGAATTTGTCATTGTTAATTTCCTTCAGGATAGTGATAATCCATTTGTTAAAGTAGACTTAGGGATTATTGGATTGCAGTCCACCTGTTTTGAGGCAGCCGTCCAACTTGAAATCTGCAGGATCTTCTAAAAACCCTGCATACACAAAGACATTTCAGCATTTAAACATTTCATGACTCTGCTCTCCGATTAAATAAGGGATGATCCTGGGGGTTTCCGACAATCACGTAGGAGTCGGTGAGAGTCAACGATGTCGAGTATGGCATACTATTTTATCATCTGATTATGTTGTTATTTGATTATTAAAATAGGACATTAGATAATCCATGATCAGTGGATTCCATGATGTGGGAAGCAATTATTATGGACCATCTAAATATCAATTGTGTATTTAAAATATTTAAATTAATCACGACAGCATCATTCAAGAGCCAGGTTTGGAGTCCCTTAGGGAAGTGGATGATGGTACATGAACTCATTGTTTGAGTATGTATCTATATATAACAATGATTATATCATCCATGACACCTGGAATCTGGTGCCACAGATCATGTAATTACATAATTAAAGTATTTAAATTGACAGTCTGTGTTAATACCCAAGATAATTTGAATAATTATAAAGTTATATAAACCAAAAATACTCGATTCCATGAAGAGACCTGTAAAGCTTCCTCTTGTGGAGATAAAGTGCAATATCATCACATATTATGATACATTGACTCAATTGAGGATGATAACATCCTTCATGACTGGAGTCTGGCATGCTTCCCTGCCAGTAAAATGCTACATCACCTATTTATTGTGACAGTTAGCTATTACTGACTTATTTAATTCTTTAAATTATTTAAGCGATAGACAATGCCATCACCGATTATGACTAGTGTGCAAATATCTGTCAGGGACAAGGTTAGGAAAGATGTAGACATGGGCAGAGCATTTTCTGAATGATCTATGCATCTCCCAGGGTAAAAAGGATGCTGGATGATTGTGTCCAGAAGATTGCTAGGGGCAATTCGAGAAGTACAAGACTTCACCAAGGCTGGCATGGTGGTCTGTGTGTGGACTAGCTGCTGTTCCTCCACATCTTCACATCAGGTGTGATCTACCATGAGAAGAAGTAGTGGCACTAGGAGGTCGGCACCATCTCTGAGACCTGGCAAAAGGATTACGACCCAGAACACGGAAGAACCTCTCTCTCTCTCAGATATGCTGGTTAAGCCCCTGCTGCAGCCTTCTTTTCAGCTGATAGCAACATGTTGGTTACTACTTCTAAGTCAGGAATGGGCCCACTATCTCAGATCCTCCAGCACCAAAACAGAGATTCAGCTGTTGGTGATGATGTAAGACCAGCAGAATTCATCATGTAAGTCAGTATGATTATCTGACGATTAACTTATGGCATTTTAAAAATCCTTGATGACAGCATACATTTCCATATCTGTCTAGTCTTCCCAGGATTTGAAGACACAAAAAAATTTCAAAGACTTACATATATAAAGATGTAATTATTAAATTCTTTCATTATATAATCTGTAATCCCTGAAGTTTGGCGCCACCTTGTGTGACTCAAGTGTGACAGACGATCTAACTATCTGATTATTTCATTATACAATTCTGTCTTTTTCTCCTCCAGGAAGAGTGGAGACTGGATCCACCTTGTTGGTGTTAAATTGTATCTTGTGAATTCTTTCATTCTTTCTTTCTTTCTTCCTTTCATTATTAAAATCAATGTTGATATCATTTTGTTATCTCTCTAGGTGTTAAGAATGAGAAACTATCTCTTTATTCATTCATTTTTTTATAACTATGATTAAGAATACAATGACCCTTCAGTATTGAGCAATCATTTAGGCTTCACGCATAAAACTCCATTCACTGGTTTAAAGTTTATTCATTTAATTATGAAAATCTGTCATTATGTATTCAGTGATCACTGGAGTTTTGAGCCTCCTTAGGGAAGTCCATCGTGCCAGACACTCAATCATCGAATACTACACTTACGTCCTTGACTGTTAATCTAGGATATTAAATGATAATTCATCACTTAATTAATGAATTTAAAATACAGGTAATTTTATGGATCATAAGTCCCTTTTGGAGTCAGATTTTGGGAGTTGATATAACATCATCTCATTATTTCATCATTTAGATATATAAAGAAAACTTTACATCAGTTATATTTTTAGGTCTTTGGTGCCATTTTGTCTGTGTTACTATAAAGTGCCTACTAATTTATTATCAATTTAATTTTAGACCTGGCCATGGCCCTGGCCCTGGCCCTGGCCCTGGCCCTGGCCCTGGCCCTGGCCCTGGCCCTGGCCCTGGCCCTGGCCCTGGCCCTGGCCCTGGCCCTGGCCCTGACCCTGACCCTGACCCTGGCCCTGGCTGTTCTGGACCAATTCAAATCTAAACAATGGCGAGAAAACATGTGATCTAGCTCCTCTAAAGAGCAGAAGATGAAGAGGTATTTTTTTTTTTTTCAAAAATGAGAAAAGGTTTATGGTAGAGTTGATTGTTTGTATTGTATCCATTCTAGGAATTAGAAAATTGAAGCATAGAAAAAAAAAGTTTAAAATACTCATTATTGTACTTGAATGGCAATATGATGCTTTCGTTTTCATGCTTATGTCACTATATGCATGTTGAAGCTTGAGAGACAGGTAAATATGTAGAACACATTAGAAAGAGCCCTGCTTTGTTTTTGTGAGAAAATCAGTGTGGCTGTAAGGTTAGTTCATCTTTAGGTATGCCCCTTTAGCATGTGGGAGGGGAACTAGAATGTGACAGAATTTTGGTTCTTAAATGTTGCCTGGCAACCCTGCATGCATTCTGTATTCTGTTATCATGGGCCAAGTACCAGAGAGCAGCTTCGAGAAAGTGTTATCATGGGACATTACAGTCTCCCAAGATAACTATCTCCTTAAACTTTCAATGACAGCATTTGATTTCCCTAAGCAAGTCATAGCCAAATCTCTGGAAGTTTGCCTACAGCTTTTACTGGTCACCAAATTCTAGATTACCTAATTATCAGAGAATATTCTATTTCTTCTGTTTATGAATTCTCTCTCTCCTAAGAATTAATACTGTGGAAACAAACATAATAAGACTCACAATTATTCATCAAAAGGTGAATTTGTCATTGTTAATTTCCTTCAGGATAGTGATAATCCATTTGTTAAAGTAGACTTAGGGATTATTGGATTGCAGTCCACCTGTTTTGAGGCAGCCGTCCAACTTGAAATCTGCAGGATCTTCTAAAAACCCTGCATACACAAAGACATTTCAGCATTTAAACATTTCATGACTCTGCTCTCCGATTAAATAAGGGATGATCCTGGGGGTTTCCGACAATCACGTAGGAGTCGGTGAGAGTCAACGATGTCGAGTATGGCATACTATTTTATCATCTGATTATGTTGTTATTTGATTATTAAAATAGGACATTAGATAATCCATGATCAGTGGATTCCATGATGTGGGAAGCAATTATTATGGACCATCTAAATATCAATTGTGTATTTAAAATATTTAAATTAATCACGACAGCATCATTCAAGAGCCAGGTTTGGAGCCCCTTAGGGAAGTGGATGATGGTACATGAACTCATTGTTTGAGTATGTATCTATATATAACAATGATTATATCATCCATGACACCTGGAATCTGGTGCCACAGATCATGTAATTACATAATTAAAGTATTTAAATTGACAGTCTGTGTTAATACCCAAGATAATTTGAATAATTATAAAGTTATATAAACCAAAAATACTCGATTCCATGAAGAGACCTGTAAAGCTTCCTCTTGTGGAGATAAAGTGCAATATCATCACATTTTATGATACATTGACTCAATTGAGGATGATAACATCTTTCATGACTGGAGTCTGGCATGCTTCCCTGCCAGTAAAATGCTACATCACCTATTTATTGTGACAGTTAGCTATTACTGACTTATTTAATTCTTTAAATTATTTAAGCGATAGACAATGCCATCACCGATTATGACTAGTGTGCAAATATCTGTCAGGGACAAGGTTAGGAAAGATGTAGACATGGGCAGAGCATTTTCTGAATGATCTATGCATCTCCCAGGGTAAAAAGGATGCTGGATGATTGTGTCCAGAAGATTGCTAGGGTCAATTCGAGAAGTACAAGGCTTCACCAACGCTGGCATGGTGGTCTGTGTGTGGACTAGCTGCTGTTCCTCCACATCTTCACATCGGGTGTGATCTACCATGAGAAGAAGTAGTGGCACTAGGAGGTCGGCACCATCTCTGAGACCTGGCAAAAGGATTACGACCCAGAACACGGAAGAACATCTCTCTCTCTCAGATATGCTGGTTAAGCCCCTGCTGCAGCCTTCTTTTCAGCTGATAGCAACATGTTGGTTACTACTTCTAAGTCAGGAATGGGCCCACTATCTCAGATCCTCCAGCACCAAAACAGAGATTCAGCTGTTGGTGATGATGTAAGACCAGCAGAATTCATCATGTAAGTCAGTATGATTATCTGACGATTAACTTATGGCATTTTAAAAATCCTTGATGACAGCATACATTTCCATATCTGTCAAGTCTTCCCAGGATTTGAAGACACAAAAAAATTTCAAAGACTTTCATATATAAAGATGTAATTATTAAATTCTTTCATTATATAATCTATAATCCCTGAAGTTTGGCGCCACCTTGTGTGACTCAAGTGTGACAGACGATCTAACTATCTGATTATTTCATTATACAATTCTGTCTTTTTCTCCTCCAGGAAGAGTGGAGACTGGATCCACCTTGTTGGTGTTAAATTGTATCTTGTGAATTCTTTCATTCTTTCTTTCTTTCTTCCTTTCATTATTAAAATCAATGTTGATATCATTTTGTTATCTCTCTAGGTGTTAAGAATGAGAAACTATCTCTTTATTCATTCATTTTTTTATAACTATGATTAAGAATACAATGACCCTTCAGTATTGAGCAATCATTTAGGCTTCACGCATAAAACTCCATTCACTGGTTTAAAGTTTATTCATTTAATTATGAAAATCTGTCATTATGGATTCAGTGATCACTGGAGTTTTGAGCCTCCTTAGGGAAGTCCATCGTGCCAGACACTCAATCATCGAATACTACACTTACGTCCTTGACTGTTATTCTAGGATATTAAATGATAATTCATCACTTAATTAATGAATTTAAAATACAGGTAATTTTATGGATCATAAGTCCCTTTTGGAGTCAGATTTTGGGAGTTGATATAACATCATCTCATTACTTCATCATTTAGATATATAAAGAAAACTTTACATCAGTGATATTTTTAGGTCTTTGGTGCCATTTTGTCTGTGTTAATATAAAGTGCCTACTAATTTATTATCAATTTAATTTTAGACCTGGCCCTGGCCCTGGCCCTGGCCCCTGGCCCTGGCCCTGGCCCTGGCCCTGGCCCTGGCCCTGGCCCTGGCCCTGGCCCTGGCCCTGACCCTGACCCTGACCCTGGCCCTGGCTGTTCTGGACCAATTCAAATCTAAACAATGGCGAGAAAACATGTGATCTAGCTCCTCTAAAGAGCAGAAGATGAAGAGGTATTTTTTTTTTTTCAAAAATGAGAAAAGGTTTATGGTAGAGTTGATTGTTTGTATTGTATCCATTCTAGGAATTAGAAAATTGAAGCATAGAAAAAAAAAGTTTAAAATACTCATTATTGTACTTGAATGGCAATATGATGCTTTCGTTTTCATGCTTATGTCACTATATGCATGTTGAAGCTTGAGAGACAGGTAAATATGTAGAACACATTAGAAAGAGCCCTGCTTTGTTTTTGTGAGAAAATCAGTGCGGCTGTAAGGTTAGTTCATCTTTAGGTATGCTCCTTTAGCATGTGGGAGGGGCACTAGAATGTGACAGAATGTTGGTTCTTAAATGTTGCCTGGCAACCCTGCATGCATTCTGTATTCTGTTATCATGGGCCAAGTACCAGAGAGCAGCTTCGAGAAAGTGTTATCATGGGACATTACAGTCTCCCAAGATAACTATCTCCTTAAACTTTCAATGACAGCATTTGATTTCCCTAAGCAAGTCATAGCCAAATCTCTGGAAGTTTGCCTACAGCTTTTACTGGTCACCAAATTCTAGATTACCTAATTATCAGAGAATATTCTATTTCTTCTGTTTATGAATTCTCTCTCTCCTAAGAATTAATACTGTGGAAACAAACATAATAAGACTCACAATTATTCATCAAAAGGTGAATTTGTCATTGTTAATTTCCTTCAGGATAGTGATAATCCATTTGTTAAAGTAGACTTAGGGATTATTGGATTGCAGTCCACCTGTTTTGAGGCAGCCGTCCAACATGAAATCTGCAGGATCTTCTAAAAACCCTGCATACACAAAGACATTTCAGCATTTAAACATTTCATGACTCTGCTCTCCGATTAAATAAGGGATGATCCTGGGGGTTTCCGACAATCACGTAGGAGTCGGTGAGAGTCAACGATGTCGAGTATGGCATACTATTTTATCATCTGATTATGTTGTTATTTGATTATTAAAATAGGACATTAGATAATCCATGATCAGTGGATTCCATGATGTGTGAAGCAATTATTATGGACCATCTAAATATCAATTGTGTATTTAAAATATTTAAATTAATCACGACAGCATCATTCAAGAGCCAGGTTTGGAGCCCCTTAGGGAAGTGGATGATGGTACATGAACTCATTGTTTGAGTATGTATCTATATATAACAATGATTATATCATCCATGACACCTGGAATCTGGTGCCACAGATCATGTAATTACATAATTAAAGTATTTAAATTGACAGTCTGTGTTAATACCCAAGATAATTTGAATAATTATAAAGTTATATAAACCAAAAATACTCGATTCCATGAAGAGACCTGTAAAGCTTCCTCTTGTGGAGATAAAGTGCAATATCATCACATTTTATGATACATTGACTCAATTGAGGATGATAACATCCTTCATGACTGGAGTCTGGCATGCTTCCCTGCCAGTAAAATGCTACATCACCTATTTATTGTGACAGTTAGCTATTACTGACTTATTTAATTCTTTAAATTATTTAAGCGATAGACAATGCCATCACCGATTATGACTAGTGTGCAAATATCTGTCAGGGACAAGGTTAGGAAAGATGTAGACATGGGCAGAGCATTTTCTGAATGATCTATGCATCTCCCAGGGTAAAAAGGATGCTGGATGATTGTGTCCAGAAGATTGCTAGGGGCAATTCGAGAAGTACAAGACTTCACCAAGGCTGGCATGGTGGTCTGTGTGTGGACTAGCTGCTTTTCCTCCACATCTTCACATCGGGTGTGATCTACCATGAGAAGAAGTAGTGGCACTAGGAGGTCGGCACCATCTCTGAGACCTGGCAAAAGGATTACGACCCAGAACACGGAAGAACATCTCTCTCTCTCAGATATGCTGGTTAAGCCCCTGCTGCAGCCTTCTTTTCAGCTGATAGCAACATGTTGGTTACTACTTCTAAGTCAGGAATGGGCCCACTATCTCAGATCCTCCAGCACCAAAACAGAGATTCAGCTGTTGGTGATGATGTAAGACCAGCAGAATTCATCATGTAAGTCAGTATGATTATCTGACGATTAACTTATGGCATTTTAAAAATCCTTGATGACAGCATACATTTCCATATCTGTCAAGTCTTCCCAGGATTTGAAGACACAAAAAAAATTTCAAAGACTTACATATATAAAGATGTAATTATTAAATTCTTTCATTATATAATCTGTAATCCCTGAAGTTTGGCGCCACCTTGTGTGACTCAAGTGTGACAGACGATCTAACTATCTGATTATTTCATTATACAATTCTGTCTTTTTTCTCCTCCAGGAAGAGTGGAGACTGGATCCACCTTGTTGGTGTTAAATTGTATCTTGTGAATTCTTTCATTCTTTCTTTCTTTCTTCCTTTCATTATTAAAATCAATGTTGATATCATTTTGTTATCTCTCTAGGTGTTAAGAATGAGAATCTATCTCTTTATTCATTCATTTTTTTATAACTATGATTAAGAATACAATGACCCTTCAGTATTGAGCAATCATTTAGGCTTCACGCATAAAACTCCATTCACTGGTTTAAAGTTTATTCATTTAATTATGAAAATCTGTCATTATGGATTCAGTGATCACTGGAGTTTTGAGCCTCCTTAGGGAAGTCCATCGTGCCAGACACTCAATCATCGAATACTACACTTACGTCCTTGACTGTTAATCTAGGATATTAAATGATAATTCATCACTTAATTAATGAATTTAAAATACAGGTAATTTTATGGATCATAAGTCCCTTTTGGAGTCAGATTTTGGGAGTTGATATAACATCATCTCATTATTTCATCATTTAGATATATAAAGAAAACTTTACATCAGTGATATTTTTAGGTCTTTGGTGCCATTTTGTCTGTGTTACTATAAAGTGCCTACTAATTTATTATCAATTTAATTTTAGACCTGGCCATGGCCCTGGCCCTGGCCCTGGCCCTGGCCCTGGCCCTGGCCCTGGCCCTGGCCCTGGCCCTGGCCCTGGCCCTGGCCCTGGCCCTGGCCCTGACCCTGACCCTGACCCTGGCCCTGGCTGTTCTGGACCAATTCAAATCTAAACAATGGCGAGAAAACATGTGATCTAGCTCCTCTAAAGAGCAGAAGATGAAGAGGTATTTTTTTTTTTTTTCAAAAATGAGAAAAGGTTTATGGTAGAGTT
Source organism: Phodopus roborovskii (assembly GCF_943737965.1). Classification (NCBI taxonomy): domain Eukaryota; kingdom Metazoa; phylum Chordata; class Mammalia; order Rodentia; family Cricetidae; genus Phodopus; species Phodopus roborovskii. Next base: position 249,557 of record NW_026125967.1, on the reverse strand, counting down.
GATTGTTTGTATTGTATCCATTCTAGGAATTAGAAAATTGAAGCATAGAAAAAAAAAGTTTAAAATACTCATTATTGTACTTGAATGGCAATATGATGCTTTCGTTTTCATGCTTATGTCACTATATGCATGTTGAAGCTTGAGAGACAGGTAAATATGTAGAACACATTAGAAAGAGCCCTGCTTTGTTTTTGTGAGAAAATCAGTGCGGCTGTAAGGTTAGTTCATCTTTAGGTATGCCCCTTTAGCATGTGGGAGGGGAACTAGAATGTGACAGAATTTTGGTTCTTAAATGTTGCCTGGCAACCCTGCATGCATTCTGTATTCTGTTATCATGGGCCAAGTACCAGAGAGCAGCTTCGAGAAAGTGTTATCATGGGACATTACAGTCTCCCAAGATAACTATCTCCTTAAACTTTCAATGACAGCATTTGATTTCCCTAAGCAAGTCATAGCCAAATCTCTGGAAGTTTGCCTACAGCTTTTACTGGTCACCAAATTCTAGATTACCTAATTATCAGAGAATATTCTATTTCTTCTGTTTATGAATTCTCTCTCTCCTAAGAATTAATACTGTGGAAACAAACATAATAAGACTCACAATTATTCATCAAAAGGTGAATTTGTCATTGTTAATTTCCTTCAGGATAGTGATAATCCATTTGTTAAAGTAGACTTAGGGATTATTGGATTGCAGTCCACCTGTTTTGAGGCAGCCGTCCAACATGAAATCTGCAGGATCTTCTAAAAACCCTGCATACACAAAGACATTTCAGCATTTAAACATTTCATGACTCTGCTCTCCGATTAAATAAGGGATGATCCTGGGGGTTTCCGACAATCACGTAGGAGTCGGTGAGAGTCAACGATGTCGAGTATGGCATACTATTTTATCATCTGATTATGTTGTTATTTGATTATTAAAATAGGACATTAGATAATCCATGATCAGTGGATTCCATGATGTGGGAAGCAATTATTATGGACCATCTAAATATCAATTGTGTATTTAAAATATTTAAATTAATCACGACAGCATCATTCAAGAGCCAGGTTTGGAGCCCCTTAGGGAAGTGGATGATGGTACATGAACTCATTGTTTGAGTATGTATCTATATATAACAATGATTATATCATCCATGACACCTGGAATCTGGTGCCACAGATCATGTAATTACATAATTAAAGTATTTAAATTGACAGTCTGTGTTAATACCCAAGATAATTTGAATAATTATAAAGTTATATAAACCAAAAATACTCGATTCCATGAAGAGACCTGTAAAGCTTCCTCTTGTGGAGATAAAGTGCAATATCATCACATTTTATGATACATTGACTCAATTGAGGATGATAACATCCTTCATGACTGGAGTCTGGCATGCTTCCCTGCCAGTAAAATGCTACATCACCTATTTATTGTGACAGTTAGCTATTACTGACTTATTTAATTCTTTAAATTATTTAAGCGATAGACAATGCCATCACCGATTATGACTAGTGTGCAAATATCTGTCAGGGACAAGGTTAGGAAAGATGTAGACATGGGCAGAGCATTTTCTGAATGATCTATGCATCTCCCAGGGTAAAAAGGATGCTGGATGATTGTGTCCAGAAGATTGCTAGGGGCAATTCGAGAAGTACAAGACTTCACCAAGGCTGGCATGGTGGTCTGTGTGTGGACTAGCTGCTTTTCCTCCACATCTTCACATCGGGTGTGATCTACCATGAGAAGAAGTAGTGGCACTAGGAGGTCGGCACCATCTCTGAGACCTGGCAAAAGGATTACGACCCAGAACACGGAAGAACATCTCTCTCTCTCAGATATGCTGGTTAAGCCCCTGCTGCAGCCTTCTTTTCAGCTGATAGCAACATGTTGGTTACTACTTCTAAGTCAGGAATGGGCCCACTATCTCAGATCCTCCAGCACCAAAACAGAGATTCAGCTGTTGGTGATGATGTAAGACCAGCAGAATTCATCATGTAAGTCAGTATGATTATCTGACGATTAACTTATGGCATTTTAAAAATCCTTGATGACAGCATACATTTCCATATCTGTCAAGTCTTCCCAGGATTTGAAGACACAAAAAAATTTCAAAGACTTACATATATAAAGATGTAATTATTAAATTCTTTCATTATATAATCTGTAATCCCTGAAGTTTGGCGCCACCTTGTGTGACTCAAGTGTGACAGACGATCTAACTATCTGATTATTTCATTATACAATTCTGTCTTTTTCTCCTCCAGGAAGAGTGGAGACTGGATCCACCTTGTTGGTGTTAAATTGTATCTTGTGAATTCTTTCATTCTTTCTTTCTTTCTTCCTTTCATTATTAAAATCAATGTTGATATCATTTTGTTATCTCTCTAGGTGTTAAGAATGAGAATCTATCTCTTTATTCATTCATTTTTTTATAACTATGATTAAGAATACAATGACCCTTCAGTATTGAGCAATCATTTAGGCTTCACGCATAAAACTCCATTCACTGGTTTAAAGTTTATTCATTTAATTATGAAAATCTGTCATTATGGATTCAGTGATCACTGGAGTTTTGAGCCTCCTTAGGGAAGTCCATCGTGCCAGACACTCAATCATCGAATACTACACTTACGTCCTTGACTGTTAATCTAGGATATTAAATGATAATTCATCACTTAATTAATGAATTTAAAATACAGGTAATTTTATGGATCATAAGTCCCTTTTGGAGTCAGATTTTGGGAGTTGATATAACATCATCTCATTATTTCATCATTTAGATATATAAAGAAAACTTTACATCAGTGATATTTTTAGGTCTTTGGTGCCATTTTGTCTGTGTTACTATAAAGTGCCTACTAATTTATTATCAATTTAATTTTAGACCTGGCCCTGGCCCTGGCCCTGGCCCTGGCCCTGGCCCTGGCCCTGGCCCTGGCCCTGGCCCTGGCCCTGGCCTGGCCCTGGCCCTGGCCCTGGCCCTGGCCCTGGCCCTGGCCCTGGCCCTGGCCCTGGCCCTGGCCCATTCCCTGGCCCTGACCCTGACCCTGGCCCTGGCTGTTCTGGACCAATTCAAATCTAAACAATGGCGAGAAAACATGTGATCTAGCTCCTCTAAAGAGCAGAAGATGAAGAGGTATTTTTTTTTTTTTCAAAAATGAGAAAAGGTTTATGGTAGAGTTGATTGTTTGTATTGTATCCATTCTAGGAATTAGAAAATTGAAGCATAGAAAAAAAAAAGTTTAAAATACTCATTATTGTACTTGAATGGCAATATGATGCTTTCGTTTTCATGCTTATGTCACTATATGCATGTTGAAGCTTGAGAGACAGGTAAATATGTAGAACACATTAGAAAGAGCCCTGCTTTGTTTTTGTGAGAAAATCAGTGCGGCTGTAAGGTTAGTTCATCTTTAGGTATGCTCCTTTAGCATGTGGGAGGGGCACTAGAATGTGACAGAATGTTGGTTCTTAAATGTTGCCTGGCAACCCTGCATGCATTCTGTATTCTGTTATCATGGGCCAAGTACCAGAGAGCAGCTTCGAGAAAGTGTTATCATGGGACATTACAGTCTCCCAAGATAACTATCTCCTTAAACTTTCAATGACAGCATTTGATTTCCCTAAGTAAGTCATAGCCAAATCTCTGGAAGTTTGCCTACAGCTTTTACTGGTCACCAAATTCTAGATTACCTAATTATCAGAGAATATTCTATTTCTTCTATTTATGAATTCTCTCTCTCCTAAGAATTAATACTGTGGAAACAAACATAATAAGACTCACAATTATTCATCAAAAGGTGAATTTGTCATTGTTAATTTCCTTCAGGATAGTGATAATCCATTTGTTAAAGTAGACTTAGGGATTATTGGATTGCAGTCCACCTGTTTTGAGGCAGCCGTCCAACATGAAATCTGCAGGATCTTCTAAAAACCCTGCATACACAAAGACATTTCAGCATTTAAACATTTCATGACTCTGCTCTCCGATTAAATAAGGGATGATCCTGGGGGTTTCCGACAATCACGTAGGAGTCGGTGAGAGTCAACGATGTCGAGTATGGCATACTATTTTATCATCTGATTATGTTGTTATTTGATTATTAAAATAGGACATTAGATAATCCATGATCAGTGGATTCCATGATGTGGGAAGCAATTATTATGGACCATCTAAATATCAATTGTGTATTTAAAATATTTAAATTAATCACGACAGCATCATTCAAGAGCCAGGTTTGGAGCCCCTTAGGGAAGTGGATGATGGTACATGAACTCATTGTTTGAGTATGTATCTATATATAACAATGATTATATCATCCATGACACCTGGAATCTGGTGCCACAGATCATGTAATTACATAATTAAAGTATTTAAATTGACAGTCTGTGTTAATACCCAAGATAATTTGAATAATTATAAAGTTATATAAACCAAAAATACTCGATTCCATGAAGAGACCTGTAAAGCTTCCTCTTGTGGAGATAAAGTGCAATATCATCACATTTTATGATACATTGACTCAATTGAGGATGATAACATCCTTCATGACTGGAGTCTGGCATGCTTCCCTGCCAGTAAAATGCTACATCACCTATTTATTGTGACAGTTAGCTATTACTGACTTATTTAATTCTTTAAATTATTTAAGCGATAGACAATGCCATCACCGATTATGACTAGTGTGCAAATATCTGTCAGGGACAAGGTTAGGAAAGATGTAGACATGGGCAGAGCATTTTCTGAATGATCTATGCATCTCCCAGGGTAAAAAGGATGCTGGATGATTGTGTCCAGAAGATTGCTAGGGGCAATTCGAGAAGTACAAGACTTCACCAAGGCTGGCATGGTGGTCTGTGTGTGGACTAGCTGCTGTTCCTCCACATCTTCACATCGGGTGTGATCTACCATGAGAAGAAGTAGTGGCACTAGGAGGTCGGCACCATCTCTGAGACCTGGCAAAAGGATTACGACCCAGAACACGGAAGAACATCTCTCTCTCTCAGATATGCTGGTTAAGCCCCTGCTGCAGCCTTCTTTTCAGCTGATAGCAACATGTTGGTTACTACTTCTAAGTCAGGAATGGGCCCACTATCTCAGATCCTCCAGCACCAAAACAGAGATTCAGCTGTTGGTGATGATGTAAGACCAGCAGAATTCATCATGTAAGTCAGTATGATTATCTGACGATTAACTTATGGCATTTTAAAAATCCTTGATGACAGCATACATTTCCATATCTGTCAAGTCTTCCCAGGATTTGAAGACACAAAAAAAATTTCAAAGACTTACATATATAAAGATGTAATTATTAAATTCTTTCATTATATAATCTGTAATCCCTGAAGTTTGGCGCCACCTTGTGTGACTCAAGTGTGACAGACGATCTAACTATCTGATTATTTCATTATACAATTCTGTCTTTTTCTCCTCCAGGAAGAGTGGAGACTGGATCCACCTTGTTGGTGTTAAATTGTATCTTGTGAATTCTTTCATTCTTTCTTTCTTTCTTCCTTTCATTATTAAAATCAATGTTGATATCATTTTGTTATCTCTCTAGGTGTTAAGAATGAGAAACTATCTCTTTATTCATTCATTTTTTTATAACTATGATTAAGAATACAATGACCCTTCAGTATTGAGCAATCATTTAGGCTTCACGCATAAAACTCCATTCACTGGTTTAAAGTTTATTCATTTAATTATGAAAATCTGTCATTATGGATTCAGTGATCACTGGAGTTTTGAGCCTCCTTAGGGAAGTCCATCGTGCCAGACACTCAATCATCGAATACTACACTTACGTCCTTGACTGTTAATCTAGGATATTAAATGATAATTCATCACTTAATTAATGAATTTAAAATACAGGTAATTTTATGGATCATAAGTCCCTTTTGGAGTCAGATTTTGGGAGTTGATATAACATCATCTCATTATTTCATCATTTAGATATATAAAGAAAACTTTACATCAGTGATATTTTTAGGTCTTTGGTGCCATTTTGTCTGTGTTACTATAAAGTGCCTACTAATTTATTATCAATTTAATTTTAGACCTGGCCCTGGCCCTGGCCCTGGCCCTGGCCCTGGCCCTGGCCCTGGCCCTGGCCCTGGCCCTGGCCCTGGCCCTGGCCCTGGCCCTGACCCTGGCCCTGACCCTGATCCTGGCCCTGGCTGTTCTGGACCAATTCAAATCTAAACAATGGCGAGAAAACATGTGATCTAGCTCCTCTAAAGAGCAGAAGATGAAGAGGTATTTTTTTTTTTTTTCAAAAATGAGAAAAGGTTTATGGTAGAGTTGATTGTTTGTATTGTATCCATTCTAGGAATTAGAAAATTGAAGCATAGAAAAAAAAAGTTTAAAATACTCATTATTGTACTTGAATGGCAATATGATGCTTTCGTTTTCATGCTTATGTCACTATATGCATGTTGAAGCTTGAGAGACAGGTAAATATGTAGAACACATTAGAAAGAGCCCTGCTTTGTTTTTGTGAGAAAATCAGTGCGGCTGTAAGGTTAGTTCATCTTTAGGTATGCTCCTTTAGCATGTGGGAGGGGCACTAGAATGTGACAGAATGTTGGTTCTTAAATGTTGCCTGGCAACCCTGCATGCATTCTGTATTCTGTTATCATGGGCCAAGTACCAGAGAGCAGCTTCGAGAAAGTGTTATCATGGGACATTACAGTCTCCCAAGATAACTATCTCCTTAAACTTTCAATGACAGCATTTGATTTCCCTAAGCAAGTCATAGCCAAATCTCTGGAAGTTTGCCTACAGCTTTTACTGGTCACCAAATTCTAGATTACCTAATTATCAGAGAATATTCTATTTCTTCTGTTTATGAATTCTCTCTCTCCTAAGAATTAATACTGTGGAAACAAACATAATAAGACTCACAATTATTCATCAAAAGGTGAATTTGTCATTGTTAATTTCCTTCAGGATAGTGATAATCCATTTGTTAAAGTAGACTTAGGGATTATTGGATTGCAGTCCACCTGTTTTGAGGCAGCCGTCCAACATGAAATCTGCAGGATCTTCTAAAAACCCTGCATACACAAAGACATTTCAGCATTTAAACATTTCATGACTCTGCTCTCCGATTAAATAAGGGATGATCCTGGGGGTTTCCGACAATCACGTAGGAGTCGGTGAGAGTCAACGATGTCGAGTATGGCATACTATTTTATCATCTGATTATGTTGTTATTTGATTATTAAAATAGGACATTAGATAATCCATGATCAGTGGATTCCATGATGTGTGAAGCAATTATTATGGACCATCTAAATATCAATTGTGTATTTAAAATATTTAAATTAATCACGACAGCATCATTCAAGAGCCAGGTTTGGAGCCCCTTAGGGAAGTGGATGATGGTACATGAACTCATTGTTTGAGTATGTATCTATATATAACAATGATTATATCATCCATGACACCTGGAATCTGGTGCCACAGATCATGTAATTACATAATTAAAGTATTTAAATTGACAGTCTGTGTTAATACCCAAGATAATTTGAATAATTATAAAGTTATATAAACCAAAAATACTCGATTCCATGAAGAGACCTGTAAAGCTTCCTCATGTGGAGATAAAGTGCAATATCATCACATTTTATGATACATTGACTAACCTGGCCCTGGCCCTGGCCCTGGCCCTGGCCCTGGCCCTGGCCCTGGCCCTGGCCCTGGCCCTGGCCCTGGCCCTGGCCCTGGCCCTGACCCTGACCCTGACCCTGGCCCTGGCTGTTCTGGACCAATTCAAATCTAAACAATGGCGAGAAAACATGTGATCTAGCTCCTCTAAAGAGCAGAAGATGAAGAGGTATTTTTTTTTTTTCAAAAATGAGAAAAGGTTTATGGTAGAGTTGATTGTTTGTATTGTATCCATTCTAGGAATTAGAAAATTGAAGCATAGAAAAAAAAGTTTAAAATACTCATTATTGTACTTGAATGGCAATATGATGCTTTCGTTTTCATGCTTATGTCACTATATGCATGTTGAAGCTTGAGAGACAGGTAAATATGTAGAACACATTAGAAAGAGCCCTGCTTTGTTTTTGTGAGAAAATCAGTGCGGCTGTAAGGTTAGTTCATCTTTAGGTATGCTCCTTTAGCATGTGGGAGGGGCACTAGAATGTGACAGAATGTTGGTTCTTAAATGTTGCCTGGCAACCCTGCATGCATTCTGTATTCTGTTATCATGGGCCAAGTACCAGAGAGCAGCTTCGAGAAAGTGTTATCATGGGACATTACAGTCTCCCAAGATAACTATCTCCTTAAACTTTCAATGACAGCATTTGATTTCCCTAAGCAAGTCATAGCCAAATCTCTGGAAGTTTGCCTACAGCTTTTACTGGTCACCAAATTCTAGATTACCTAATTATCAGAGAATATTCTATTTCTTCTGTTTATGAATTCTCTCTCTCCTAAGAATTAATACTGTGGAAACAAACATAATAAGACTCACAATTATTCATCAAAAGGTGAATTTGTCATTGTTAATTTCCTTCAGGATAGTGATAATCCATTTGTTAAAGTAGACTTAGGGATTATTGGATTGCAGTCCACCTGTTTTGAGGCAGCCGTCCAACATGAAATCTGCAGGATCTTCTAAAAACCCTGCATACACAAAGACATTTCAGCATTTAAACATTTCATGACTCTGCTCTCCGATTAAATAAGGGATGATCCTGGGGGTTTCCGACAATCACGTAGGAGTCGGTGAGAGTCAACGATGTCGAGTATGGCATACTATTTTATCATCTGATTATGTTGTTATTTGATTATTAAAATAGGACATTAGATAATCCATGATCAGTGGATTCCATGATGTGGGAAGCAATTATTATGGACCATCTAAATATCAATTGTGTATTTAAAATATTTAAATTAATCACGACAGCATCATTCAAGAGCCAGGTTTGGAGCCCCTTAGGGAAGTGGATGATGGTACATGAACTCATTGTTTGAGTATGTATCTATATATAACAATGATTATATCATCCATGACACCTGGAATCTGGTGCCACAGATCATGTAATTACATAATTAAAGTATTTAAATTGACAGTCTGTGTTAATACCCAAGATAATTTGAATAATTATAAAGTTATATAAACCAAAAATACTCGATTCCATGAAGAGACCTGTAAAGCTTCCTCTTGTGGAGATAAAGTGCAATATCATCACATTTTATGATACATTGACTCAATTGAGGATGATAACATCCTTCATGACTGGAGTCTGGCATGCTTCCCTGCCAGTAAAATGCTACATCACCTATTTATTGTGACAGTTAGCTATTACTGACTTATTTAATTCTTTAAATTATTTAAGCGATAGACAATGCCATCACCGATTATGACTAGTGTGCAAATATCTGTCAGGGACAAGGTTAGGAAAGATGTAGACATGGGCAGAGCATTTTCTGAATGATCTATGCATCTCCCAGGGTAAAAAGGATGCTGGATGATTGTGTCCAGAAGATTGCTAGGGGCAATTCGAGAAGTACAAGACTTCACCAAGGCTGGCATGGTGGTCTGCGTGTGGACTAGCTGCTGTTCCTCCACATCTTCACATCGGGTGTGATCTACCATGAGAAGAAGTAGTGGCACTAGGAGGTCGGCACCATCTCTGAGACCTGGCAAAAGGATTACGACCCAGAACACGGAAGAACATCTCTCTCTCTCAGATATGCTGGTTAAGCCCCTGCTGCAGCCTTCTTTTCAGCTGATAGCAACATGTTGGTTACTACTTCTAAGTCAGGAATGGGCCCACTATCTCAGATCCTCCAGCACCAAAACAGAGATTCAGCTGTTGGTGATGATGTAAGACCAGCAGAACTCATCATGTAAGTCAGTATGATTATCTGACGATTAACTTATGGCATTTTAAAAATCCTTGATGACAGCATACATTTCCATATCTGTCAAGTCTTCCCAGGATTTGAAGACACAAAAAAATTTCAAAGACTTACATATATAAAGATGTAATTATTAAATTCTTTCATTATATAATCTGTAATCCCTGAAGTTTGGCGCCACCTTGTGTGACTCAAGTGTGACAGACGATCTAACTATCTGATTATTTCATTATACAATTCTGTCTTTTTCTCCTCCAGGAAGAGTGGAGACTGGATCCACCTTGTTGGTGTTAAATTGTATCTTGTGAATTCTTTCATTCTTTCTTTCTTTCTTCCTTTCATTATTAAAATCAATGTTGATATCATTTTGTTATCTCTCTAGGTGTTAAGAATGAGAAACTATCTCTTTATTCATTCATTTTTTTATAACTATGATTAAGAATAAAATGACCCTTCAGTATTGAGCAATCATTTAGGCTTCACGCATAAAACTCCATTCACTGGTTTAAAGTTTATTCATTTAATTATGAAAATCTGTCATTATGGATTCAGTGATCACTGGAGTTTTGAGCCTCCTTAGGGAAGTCCATCGTGCCAGACACTCAATCATCGAATACTACACTTACGTCCTTGACTGTTAATCTAGGATATTAAATGATAATTCATCACTTAATTAATGAATTTAAAATACAGGTAATTTTATGGATCATAAGTCCCTTTTGGAGTCAGATTTTGGGAGTTGATATAACATCATCTCATTATTTCATCATTTAGATATATAAAGAAAACTTTACATCAGTGATATTTTTAGGTCTTTGGTGCCATTTTGTCTGTGTTACTATAAAGTGCCTACTAATTTATTATCAATTTAATTTTAGACCTTGCCATGGCCCTGGCCCTGGCCCTGGCCCTGGCCCTGGCCCTGGCCCTGGCCCTGGCCCTGGCCCTGGCCCTGGCCCTGACCCTGACCCTGGCCCTGGCTGTTCTGGACCAATTCAAATCTAAACAATGGCGAGAAAACATGTGATCTAGCTCCTCTAAAGAGCAGAAGATGAAGAGGTATTTTTTTTTTTTTCAAAAATGAGAAAAGGTTTATGGTAGAGTTGATTGTTTGTATTGTATCCATTCTAGGAATTAGAAAATTGAAGCATAGAAAAAAAAAGTTTAAAATACTCATTATTGTACTTGAATGGCAATATGATGCTTTCGTTTTCATGCTTATGTCACTATATGCATGTTGAAGCTTGAGAGACAGGTAAATATGTAGAACACATTAGAAAGAGCCCTGCTTTGTTTTTGTGAGAAAATCAGTGCGGCTGTAAGGTTAGTTCATCTTTAGGTATGCTCCTTTAGCATGTGGGAGGGGCACTAGAATGTGACAGAATGTTGGTTCTTAAATGTTGCCTGGCAACCCTGCATGCATTCTGTATTCTGTTATCATGGGCCAAGTACCAGAGAGCAGCTTCGAGAAAGTGTTATCATGGGACATTACAGTCTCCCAAGATAACTATCTCCTTAAACTTTCAATGACAGCATTTGATTTCCCTAAGCAAGTCATAGCCAAATCTCTGGAAGTTTGCCTACAGCTTTTACTGGTCACCAAATTCTAGATTACCTAATTATCAGAGAATATTCTATTTCTTCTGTTTATGAATTCTCTCTCTCCTAAGAATTAATACTGTGGAAACAAACATAATAAGACTCACAATTATTCATCAAAAGGTGAATTTGTCATTGTTAATTTCCTTCAGGATAGTGATAATCCATTTGTTAAAGTAGACTTAGGGATTATTGGATTGCAGTCCACCTGTTTTGAGGCAGCCGTCCAACATGAAATCTGCAGGATCTTCTAAAAACCCTGCATACACAAAGACATTTCAGCATTTAAACATTTCATGACTCTGCTCTCCGATTAAATAAGGGATGATCCTGGGGGTTTCCGACAATCACGTAGGAGTCGGTGAGAGTCAACGATGTCGAGTATGGCATACTATTTTATCATCTGATTATGTTGTTATTTGATTATTAAAATAGGACATTAGATAATCCATGATCAGTGGATTCCATGATGTGGGAAGCAATTATTATGGACCATCTAAATATCAATTGTGTATTTAAAATATTTAAATTAATCACGACAGCATCATTCAAGAGCCAGGTTTGGAGCCCCTTAGGGAAGTGGATGATGGTACATGAACTCATTGTTTGAGTATGTATCTATATATAACAATGATTATATCATCCATGACACCTGGAATCTGGTGCCACAGATCATGTAATTACATAATTAAAGTATTTAAATTGACAGTCTGTGTTAATACCCAAGATAATTTGAATAATTATAAAGTTATATAAACCAAAAATACTCGATTCCATGAAGAGACCTGTAAAGCTTCCTCTTGTGGAGATAAAGTGCAATATCATCACATTTTATGATACATTGACTCAATTGAGGATGATAACATCCTTCATGACTGGAGTCTGGCATGCTTCCCTGCCAGTAAAATGCTACATCACCTATTTATTGTGACAGTTAGCTATTACTGACTTATTTAATTCTTTAAATTATTTAAGCGATAGACAATGCCATCACCGATTATGACTAGTGTGCAAATATCTGTCAGGGACAAGGTTAGGAAAGATGTAGACATGGGCAGAGCATTTTCTGAATGATCTATGCATCTCCCAGGGTAAAAAGGATGCTGGATGATTGTGTCCAGAAGATTGCTAGGGGCAATTCGAGAAGTACAAGACTTCACCAAGGCTGGCATGGTGGTCTGTGTGTGGACTAGCTGCTGTTCCTCCACATCTTCACATCGGGTGTGATCTACCATGAGAAGAAGTAGTGGCACTAGGAGGTCGGCACCATCTCTGAGACCTGGCAAAAGGATTACGACCCAGAACACGGAAGAACATCTCTCTCTCTCAGATATGCTGGTTAAGCCCCTGCTGCAGCCTTCTTTTCAGCTGATAGCAACATGTTGGTTACTACTTCTAAGTCAGGAATGGGCCCACTATCTCAGATCCTCCAGCACCAAAACAGAGATTCAGCTGTTGGTGATGATGTAAGACCAGCAGAATTCATCATGTAAGTCAGTATGATTATCTGACGATTAACTTATGGCATTTTAAAAATCCTTGATGACAGCATACATTTCCATATCTGTCAAGTCTTCCCAGGATTTGAAGACACAAAAAAATTTCAAAGACTTACATATATAAAGATGTAATTATTAAATTCTTTCATTATATAATCTGTAATCCCTGAAGTTTGGCGCCACCTTGTGTGACTCAAGTGTGACAGACGATCTAACTATCTGATTATTTCATTATACAATTCTGTCTTTTTCTCCTCCAGGAAGAGTGGAGACTGGATCCACCTTGTTGGTGTTAAATTGTATCTTGTGAATTCTTTCATTCTTTCTTTCTTTCTTCCTTTCATTATTAAAATCAATGTTGATATCATTTTGTTATCTCTCTAGGTGTTAAGAATGAGAAACTATCTCTTTATTCATTCATTTTTTTATAACTATGATTAAGAATACAATGACCCTTCAGTATTGAGCAATCATTTAGGCTTCACGCATAAAACTCCATTCACTGGTTTAAAGTTTATTCATTTAATTATGAAAATCTGTCATTATGGATTCAGTGATCACTGGAGTTTTGAGCCTCCTTAGGGAAGTCCATCGTGCCAGACACTCAATCATCGAATACTACACTTACGTCCTTGACTGTTAATCTAGGATATTAAATGATAATTCATCACTTAATTAATGAATTTAAAATACAGGTAATTTTATGGATCATAAGTCCCTTTTGGAGTCAGATTTTGGGAGTTGATATAACATCATCTCATTATTTCATCATTTAGATATATAAAGAAAACTTTACATCAGTGATATTTTTAGGTCTTTGGTGCCATTTTGTCTGTGTTACTATAAAGTGCCTACTAATTTATTATCAATTTAATTTTAGACCTGGCCATGGCCCTGGCCCTGGCCCTGGCCCTGGCCTGGCCCTGGCCCTGGCCCTGGCCCTGGCCCTGGCCCTGGCCCTGGCCCTGGCCCTGGCCCTGGCCCTGACCCTGGCCCTGACCCTGACCCTGGCCCTGGCTGTTCTGGACCAATTCAAATCTAAACAATGGCGAGAAAACATGTGATCTAGCTCCTCTAAAGAGCAGAAGATGAAGAGGTATTTTTTTTTTTTTCAAAAATGAGAAAAGGTTTATGGTAGAGTTGATTGTTTGTATTGTATCCATTCTAGGAATTAGAAAATTGAAGCATAGAAAAAAAAAGTTTAAAATACTCATTATTGTACTTGAATGGCAATATGATGCTTTCGTTTTCATGCTTATGTCACTATATGCATGTTGAAGCTTGAGAGACAGGTAAATATGTAGAACACATTAGAAAGAGCCCTGCTTTGTTTTTGTGAGAAAATCAGTGCGGCTGTAAGGTTAGTTCATCTTTAGGTATGCTCCTTTAGCATGTGGGAGGGGCACTAGAATGTGACAGAATGTTGGTTCTTAAATGTTGCCTGGCAACCCTGCATGCATTCTGTATTCTGTTATCATGGGCCAAGTACCAGAGAGCAGCTTCGAGAAAGTGTTATCATGGGACATTACAGTCTCCCAAGATAACTATCTCCTTAAACTTTCAATGACAGCATTTGATTTCCCTAAGTAAGTCATAGCCAAATCTCTGGAAGTTTGCCTACAGCTTTTACTGGTCACCAAATTCTAGATTACCTAATTATCAGAGAATATTCTATTTCTTCTGTTTATGAATTCTCTCTCTCCTAAGAATTAATACTGTGGAAACAAACATAATAAGACTCACAATTATTCATCAAAAGGTGAATTTGTCATTGTTAATTTCCTTCAGGATAGTGATAATCCATTTGTTAAAGTAGACTTAGGGATTATTGGATTGCAGTCCACCTGTTTTGAGGCAGCCGTCCAACATGAAATCTGCAGGATCTTCTAAAAACCCTGCATACACAAAGACATTTCAGCATTTAAACATTTCATGACTCTGCTCTCCGATTAAATAAGGGATGATCCTGGGGGTTTCCGACAATCACGTAGGAGTCGGTGAGAGTCAACGATGTCGAGTATGGCATACTATTTTATCATCTGATTATGTTGTTATTTGATTATTAAAATAGGACATTAGATAATCCATGATCAGTGGATTCCATGATGTGTGAAGCAATTATTATGGACCATCTAAATATCAATTGTGTATTTAAAATATTTAAATTAATCACGACAGCATCATTCAAGAGCCAGGTTTGGAGCCCCTTAGGGAAGTGGATGATGGTACATGAACTCATTGTTTGAGTATGTATCTATATATAACAATGATTATATCATCCATGACACCTGGAATCTGGTGCCACAGATCATGTAATTACATAATTAAAGTATTTAAATTGACAGTCTGTGTTAATACCCAAGATAATTTGAATAATTATAAAGTTATATAAACCAAAAATACTCGATTCCATGAAGAGACCTGTAAAGCTTCCTCTTGTGGAGATAAAGTGCAATATCATCACATTTTATGATACATTGACTCAATTGAGGATGATAACATCCTTCATGACTGGAGTCTGGCATGCTTCCCTGCCAGTAAAATGCTACATCACCTATTTATTGTGACAGTTAGCTATTACTGACTTATTTAATTCTTTAAATTATTTAAGCGATAGACAATGCCATCACCGATTATGACTAGTGTGCAAATATCTGTCAGGGACAAGGTTAGGAAAGATGTAGACATGGGCAGAGCATTTTCTGAATGATCTATGCATCTCCCAGGGTAAAAAGGATGCTGGATGATTGTGTCCAGAAGATTGCTAGGGGCAATTCGAGAAGTACAAGACTTCACCAAGGCTGGCATGGTGGTCTGTGTGTGGACTAGCTGCTGTTCCTCCACATCTTCACATCGGGTGTGATCTACCATGAGAAGAAGTAGTGGCACTAGGAGGTCGGCACCATCTCTGAGACCTGGCAAAAGGATTACGACCCAGAACACGGAAGAACATCTCTCTCTCTCAGATATGCTGGTTAAGCCCCTGCTGCAGCCTTCTTTTCAGCTGATAGCAACATGTTGGTTACTACTTCTAAGTCAGGAATGGGCCCACTATCTCAGATCCTCCAGCACCAAAACAGAGATTCAGCTGTTGGTGATGATGTAAGACCAGCAGAATTCATCATGTAAGTCAGTATGATTATCTGACGATTAACTTATGGCATTTTAAAAATCCTTGATGACAGCATACATTTCCATATCTGTCAAGTCTTCCCAGGATTTGAAGACACAAAAAAATTTCAAAGACTTACATATATAAAGATGTAATTATTAAATTCTTTCATTATATAATCTGTAATCCCTGAAGTTTGGCGCCACCTTGTGTGACTCAAGTGTGACAGACGATCTAACTATCTGATTATTTCATTATACAATTCTGTCTTTTTCTCCTCCAGGAAGAGTGGAGACTGGATCCACCTTGTTGGTGTTAAATTGTATCTTGTGAATTCTTTCATTCTTTCTTTCTTTCTTCCTTTCATTATTAAAATCAATGTTGATATCATTTTGTTATCTCTCTAGGTGTTAAGAATGAGAATCTATCTCTTTATTCATTCATTTTTTTTATAACTATGATTAAGAATACAATGACCCTTCAGTATTGAGCAATCATTTAGGCTTCACGCATAAAACTCCATTCACTGGTTTAAAGTTTATTCATTTAATTATGAAAATCTGTCATTATGGATTCAGTGATCACTGGAGTTTTGAGCCTCCTTAGGGAAGTCCATCGTGCCAGACACTCAATCATCGAATACTACACTTACGTCCTTGACTGTTAATCTAGGATATTAAATGATAATTCATCACTTAATTAATGAATTTAAAATACAGGTAATTTTATGGATCATAAGTCCCTTTTGGAGTCAGATTTTGGGAGTTGATATAACATCATCTCATTATTTCATCATTTAGATATATAAAGAAAACTTTACATCAGTGATATTTTTAGGTCTTTGGTGCCATTTTGTCTGTGTTACTATAAAGTGCCTACTAATTTATTATCAATTTAATTTTAGACCTGGCCCCTGGCCCTGGCCCTGGCCCTGGCCCTGGCCCTGGCCCTGGCCCTGGCCCTGGCCCTGGCCCTGGCCCTGGCCCTGGCCCTGGCCCTGGCCCTGGCCCTGACCCTGGCCCTGACCCTGACCCTGGCCCTGGCTGTTCTGGACCAATTCAAATCTAAACAATGGCGAGAAAACATGTGATCTAGCTCCTCTAAAGAGCAGAAGATGAAGAGGTATTTTTTTTTTTTTTCAAAAATGAGAAAAGGTTTATGGTAGAGTTGATTGTTTGTATTGTATCCATTCTAGGAATTAGAAAATTGAAGCATAGAAAAAAAAAAAGTTTAAAATACTCATTATTGTACTTGAATGGCAATATGATGCTTTCGTTTTCATGCTTATGTCACTATATGCATGTTGAAGCTTGAGAGACAGGTAAATATGTAGAACACATTAGAAAGAGCCCTGCTTTGTTTTTGTGAGAAAATCAGTGCGGCTGTAAGGTTAGTTCATCTTTAGGTATGCTCCTTTAGCATGTGGGAGGGGCACTAGAATGTGACAGAATGTTGGTTCTTAAATGTTGCCTGGCAACCCTGCATGCATTCTGTATTCTGTTATCATGGGCCAAGTACCAGAGAGCAGCTTCGAGAAAGTGTTATCATGGGACATTACAGTCTCCCAAGATAACTATCTCCTTAAACTTTCAATGACAGCATTTGATTTCCCTAAGCAAGTCATAGCCAAATCTCTGGAAGTTTGCCTACAGCTTTTACTGGTCACCAAATTCTAGATTACCTAATTATCAGAGAATATTCTATTTCTTCTGTTTATGAATTCTCTCTCTCCTAAGAATTAATACTGTGGAAACAAACATAATAAGACTCACAATTATTCATCAAAAGGTGAATTTGTCATTGTTAATTTCCTTCAGGATAGTGATAATCCATTTGTTAAAGTAGACTTAGGGATTATTGGATTGCAGTCCACCTGTTTTGAGGCAGCCGTCCAACATGAAATCTGCAGGATCTTCTAAAAACCCTGCATACACAAAGACATTTCAGCATTTAAACATTTCATGACTCTGCTCTCCGATTAAATAAGGGATGATCCTGGGGGTTTCCGACAATCACGTAGGAGTCGGTGAGAGTCAACGATGTCGAGTATGGCATACTATTTTATCATCTGATTATGTTGTTATTTGATTATTAAAATAGGACATTAGATAATCCATGATCAGTGGATTCCATGATGTGTGAAGCAATTATTATGGACCATCTAAATATCAATTGTGTATTTAAAATATTTAAATTAATCACGACAGCATCATTCAAGAGCCAGGTTTGGAGCCCCTTAGGGAAGTGGATGATGGTACATGAACTCATTGTTTGAGTATGTATCTATATATAACAATGATTATATCATCCATGACACCTGGAATCTGGTGCCACAGATCATGTAATTACATAATTAAAGTATTTAAATTGACAGTCTGTGTTAATACCCAAGATAATTTGAATAATTATAAAGTTATATAAACCAAAAATACTCGATTCCATGAAGAGACCTGTAAAGCTTCCTCTTGTGGAGATAAAGTGCAATATCATCACATTTTATGATACATTGACTCAATTGAGGATGATAACATCCTTCATGACTGGAGTCTGGCATGCTTCCCTGCCAGTAAAATGCTACATCACCTATTTATTGTGACAGTTAGCTATTACTGACTTATTTAATTCTTTAAATTATTTAAGCGATAGACAATGCCATCACCGATTATGACTAGTGTGCAAATATCTGTCAGGGACAAGGTTAGGAAAGATGTAGACATGGGCAGAGCATTTTCTGAATGATCTATGCATCTCCCAGGGTAAAAAGGATGCTGGATGATTGTGTCCAGAAGATTGCTAGGGGCAATTCGAGAAGTACAAGACTTCACCAAGGCTGGCATGGTGGTCTGTGTGTGGACTAGCTGCTGTTCCTCCACATCTTCACATCGGGTGTGATCTACCATGAGAAGAAGTAGTGGCACTAGGAGGTCGGCACCATCTCTGAGACCTGGCAAAAGGATTACGACCCAGAACACGGAAGAACATCTCTCTCTCTCAGATATGCTGGTTAAGCCCCTGCTGCAGCCTTCTTTTCAGCTGATAGCAACATGTTGGTTACTACTTCTAAGTCAGGAATGGGCCCACTATCTCAGATCCTCCAGCACCAAAACAGAGATTCAGCTGTTGGTGATGATGTAAGACCAGCAGAATTCATCATGTAAGTCAGTATGATTATCTGACGATTAACTTATGGCATTTTAAAAATCCTTGATGACAGCATACATTTCCATATCTGTCAAGTCTTCCCAGGATTTGAAGACACAAAAAAATTTCAAAGACTTACATATATAAAGATGTAATTATTAAATTCTTTCATTATATAATCTGTAATCCCTGAAGTTTGGCGCCACCTTGTGTGACTCAAGTGTGACAGACGATCTAACTATCTGATTATTTCATTATACAATTCTGTCTTTTTCTCCTCCAGGAAGAGTGGAGACTGGATCCACCTTGTTGGTGTTAAATTGTATCTTGTGAATTCTTTCATTCTTTCTTTCTTTCTTCCTTTCATTATTAAAATCAATGTTGATATCATTTTGTTATCTCTCTAGGTGTTAAGAATGAGAAACTATCTCTTTATTCATTCATTTTTTTATAACTATGATTAAGAATACAATGACCCTTCAGTATTGAGCAATCATTTAGGCTTCACGCATAAAACTCCATTCACTGGTTTAAAGTTTATTCATTTAATTATGAAAATCTGTCATTATGGATTCAGTGATCACTGGAGTTTTGAGCCTCCTTAGGGAAGTCCATCGTGCCAGACACTCAATCATCGAATACTACACTTACGTCCTTGACTGTTAATCTAGGATATTAAATGATAATTCATCACTTAATTAATGAATTTAAAATACAGGTAATTTTATGGATCATAAGTCCCTTTTGGAGTCAGATTTTGGGAGTTGATATAACATCATCTCATTATTTCATCATTTAGATATATAAAGAAAACTTTACATCAGTGATATTTTTAGGTCTTTGGTGCCATTTTGTCTGTGTTACTATAAAGTGCCTACTAATTTATTATCAATTTAATTTTAGACCTGGCCATGGCCCGGCCCTGGCCCTGGCCTGGCCTGGCCTGGCCCTGGCCTGGCCCTGGCCCTGGCCCTGGCCCTGGCCCTCGCCTGACCCTGACCTGACCCTGGCCCTGGCTGTTCTGGACCAATTCAAATCTAAACAATGGCGAGAAAACATGTGATCTAGCTCTCTAAAGAGCAGAAGATGAAGAGGTATTTTTTTTTTCAAAATGAGAAAGGTTTATGGTGGAGTTGATTGTTTGTATTGTATCCATTCTAGGAATTAGAAAATTGAAGCATAGAAAAAAAAGTTTAAAATACTCTTTTGTACTTGAATGGCATATGATGCTTCGTTTTCTGCTTATGTCCTATATGCTGTTGAGCTTGAGGCGGTAATATGTAGACACGTTGGGCCCTGCTTTGTTTTTGTGGGTGTGCGGCTGTAAGGTTAGTTCATCTTTAGGTATGCTCCTTTAGCATGTGGGAGGGGCACTAGAATGTGACAGAATGTTGGTTCTTAAATGTTGCCTGGCAACCCTGCATGCATTCTGTATTCTGTTATCATGGGCCAAGTACCAGAGAGCAGCTTCGAGAAAGTGTTATCATGGGACATTACAGTCTCCCAAGATAACTATCTCCTTAACTTTCATGACGCTTTGATTTCCTAGCGTTTAGCCAATCTCTGGAGTTTGCCTACGCTTTCTGGTCCCAATTCTAGATTACCTAATTATCAGAGAATATTCTATTTCTTCTGTTTATGAATTCTCTCTCTCCTAAGAATTAATACTGTGGAAACAAACATAATAAGACTCACATTATTCATCAAGGTGATTTGTCTTGTTAATTTCCTTCAGGATAGTGATAATCCATTTGTTAGTAGACTTAGGGATTATTGGATTGCAGTCCACCTGTTTTGAGGCAGCCGTCCAACTGAAATCTGCAGGATCTTCTAAAAACCCTGCTACCAGCTTTCGCTTTAACATTTCTGACTCTGCTCTCCGTTTGGGTGATCCTGGGGGTTTCCGACTCCGTGGAGTCGGTGAGGTCACGTGTCGTTGGCTCTTTTTTCTCTGTTTGTTGTTTTTGTTTTTGGACTTGTTCCTGTCGTGGTTCCTGTGTGGGGCTTTTTGGACCATCTTTCTTGTGTTTTTTTTTTTCCGCGCTCTTGGCCGGTTTGGAGCCCCTTGGGGTGGTGTGGTACTGAACTCTTGTTTGAGTTGTATCTTTTACTGTTTTCATCCTGACACCTGGAATCTGGTGCCACGATCTGTTTACATTTGTATTTATTGACAGTCTGTGTTTACCCGATATTTGAATATTTAAGTTATATAAACCTCTCGATTCCTGAGAGACCTGTAAGCTTCCTCTTGTGGAGATAAGTGCAATATCATCACATTTTATGATACATTGACTCAATTGAGGATGATAACATCCTTCATGACTGGAGTCTGGCATGCTTCCTGCCAGTAAAATGCTACATCACCTATTTATTGTGACAGTTAGCTATTACTGACTTATTTAATTCTTTAATTATTTAGCGATAGACAATGCCATCACCGATTATGACTAGTGTGCAAATATCTGTCAGGGACGGTTAGGAAAGATGTAGACATGGGCAGAGCATTTTCTGAATGATCTATGCATCTCCCAGGGTGGATGCTGGATGATTGTGTCCAGAAGATTGCTAGGGGCATTCGAGGTACAGACTTCACCGGCTGGCTGGTGGTCTGTGTGTGGACTAGCTGCTGTTCCTCCACTCTTCACATCGGGTGTGATCTGCCTGAGGGAGTAGTGGCACTAGGAGGTCGGCACCATCTCTGAGACCTGGCAAGGATTCGACCCAGAACCGGAAGAACATCTCTCTCTCTCAGTTGCTGGTTAGCCCCTGCTGGCCTTCTTTTCAGCTGATAGCAACATGTTGGTTACTACTTCTAAGTCAGGATGGGCCCACTATCTCAGATCCTCCAGCACCAACGGATTCAGCTGTTGGTGATGATGTAAGACCAGCAGAATTCATCATGTAAGTCAGTATGATTATCTGACGATTAACTTATGGCATTTTAAAAATCCTTGATGACAGCATACATTTCCATATCTGTCAAGTCTTCCCAGGATTTGAAGACACTTTCGACTTACATTTGATGTAATTTTATTCTTTCATTTTAATCTGTAATCCCTGAGTTTGGCGCCCCTTGTGTGACTCAAGTGTGACAGGCGATCTAACTATCTGATTATTTCATTTACAGTTCTGTCTTTTTCTCCTCCAGGGAGTGGAGACTGGATCCACCTTGTTGGTGTTAAATTGTATCTTGTGAATTCTTTCATTCTTTCTTTCTTTCTTCCTTTCATTATTAAAATCAATGTTGATATCATTTTGTTATCTCTCTAGGTGTTAGATGAGAATCTATCTCTTTATTCATTCATTTTTTTATAACTATGATTAGAATACAATGACCCTTCAGTATTGAGCAATCATTTAGGCTTCACGATAAAACTCCATTCACTGGTTTAAAGTTTATTCATTTAATTATGAAAATCTGTCATTTGGATTCAGTGATCACTGGAGTTTTGAGCCTCCTTAGGGAAGTCCATCGTGCCAGACACTCAATCATCGATACTACACTTCGTCCTTGACTGTTAATCTAGGATATTAAATGATAATTCATCACTTAATTAATGAATTTAAAATACAGGTAATTTTTGGATCATAAGTCCCTTTTGGAGTCAGATTTTGGGAGTTGATATAACATCATCTCATTATTTCATCATTTAGATATATAAAGAAACTTTACATCAGTGATATTTTTAGGTCTTTGGTGCCATTTTGTCTGTGTTACTATAAGTGCCTACTAATTTATTATCAATTTAATTTTAGACCTGGCCCTGGCCCTGGCCCTGGCCTGGCCCTGGCCCTGGCCCTGGCCCTGGCCCTGGCCTGGCCCTGGCCCTGGCCCTGGCCCTGGCCTGGCCCTGTCCCTGACCCTGGCCCTGACCCTGACCCTGACCCTGGCTGTTCTGGACCAATTCAAATCTAACATGGCGAGAAAACATGTGATCTAGCTCCTCTAAGAGCAGAAGATGAGAGGTATTTTTTTTTTTTCAAATGAGGGTTTATGGTAGAGTTGATTGTTTGTATTGTATCCATTCTAGGAATTGAATTGAGCATAGGTTTAATACTCATTGTTGTACTTGTGGCTTGTGCTTTCGTTTTCTGCTTATGTCACTATTGCTGTTGAAGCTTGAGGGCAGGTTTGTGCACTTAGGGCCCTGCTTTGTTTTTGTGAGAATCAGTGCGGCTGTAGGTTAGTTCTCTTTAGGTATGCTCCTTTAGCTGTGGGAGGGGCACTGTGTGACAGATGTTGGTTCTTAATGTTGCCTGGCAGCCCTGCATGCATTCTGTATTCTGTTATCTGGGCCGTACCAGAGGCAGCTTCGAGAGTGTTATCTGGGACTTACAGTCTCCCAGATACTATCTCCTTAAGCTTTCTGCAGCTTTGTTTCCCTAGCGTCTGCCATCTCTGGAAGTTTGCCTACGCTTTTACTGGTCACCTTCTAGTTACCTTTATCAGAGTATTCTATTTCTTCTGTTTATGATTCTCTCTCCTAAGATTATACTGTGGAAACACTTGACTCACTTTTCATCGGTGTTTGTCTTGTTAATTTCCTTCAGGATAGTGATAATCCATTTGTTAGTAGACTTAGGGATTTTGGATTGCAGTCCACCTGTTTTGAGGCAGCCGTCCACATGATCTGCAGGATCTTCTAAACCCTGCTACCGCATTTCAGCATTTAAACATTTCATGACTCTGCTCTCCGTTTGGGTGATCCTGGGGGTTTCCGACTCCGTGGAGTCGGTGAGGTCAGCGTGTCGGTTGGCTACTTTTTATCTCTGTTTGTTGTTGTTTGTTTTTGGGACTTGTATCCATGTCGTGGATTCCTGTGTGGGAGCAGTTTTTGGACCATCTTATCTTGTGTTTTATTTTAGTTATCCGACAGCATCATTCAGGCCAGGTTTGGAGCCCCTTAGGGGTGGTGTGGTACTGAACTCATTGTTTGAGTATGTATCTATATTAACATGTTTATCATCCATGACACCTGGAATCTGGTGCCACAGATCTGTAATTACATATTAAGTATTTAATTGACAGTCTGTGTTAATACCCGATATTTGAATAATTTAAAGTTATATAAACCAAAATACTCGATTCCATGAGAGACCTGTAAGCTTCCTCTTGTGGAGATAAAGTGCAATATCATCACATTTTATGATACATTGACTCAATTGAGGATGATAACATCCTTCATGACTGGAGTCTGGCATGCTTCCCTGCCAGTAAAATGCTACATCACCTATTTATTGTGACAGTTAGCTATTACTGACTTGTTTAATTCTTTAAATTATTTAGCGATAGACAATGCCATCACCGATTATGACTAGTGTGCAAATATCTGTCAGGGACAAGGTTAGGAAAGATGTAGACATGGGCAGAGCATTTTCTGAATGATCTATGCATCTCCCAGGGTAAAGGATGCTGGATGTTGTGTCAGAAGGTTGCTGGGGCTTCGAGGTACGACTTCACCGGCTGGCTGGTGGTCTGTGTGTGGACTAGCTGCTGTTCCTCCACTCTTCACTCGGGTGTGATCTACCTGAGGGTGTGGCACTAGGAGGTCGGCACCATCTCTGAGACCTGGCGGTTCGACCCAGAACACGGGAACATCTCTCTCTCTCAGATATGCTGGTTGCCCCTGCTGCAGCCTTCTTTTCAGCTGATAGCAACATGTTGGTTACTACTTCTAAGTCAGGATGGGCCCACTATCTCAGATCCTCCGCACCAACAGAGATTCAGCTGTTGGTGATGATGTAAGACCAGCAGAATTCATCATGTAAGTCAGTATGATTATCTGACGATTAACTTATGGCATTTTAAAAATCCTTGATGACAGCATACATTTCCATATCTGTCAAGTCTTCCCAGGATTTGAAGACACAATTTCAGACTTACATATATAAAGATGTAATTATTAAATTCTTTCATTATATAATCTGTAATCCCTGAGTTTGGCGCCACCTTGTGTGACTCAAGTGTGACAGGCGGTCTAACTATCTGATTATTTCATTATACAATTCTGTCTTTTTCTCCTCCAGGAAGAGTGGAGACTGGATCCACCTTGTTGGTGTTAATTGTATCTTGTGAATTCTTTCATTCTTTCTTTCTTTCTTCCTTTCATTATTAAAATCAATGTTGATATCATTTTGTTATCTCTCTAGGTGTTAAGAATGAGAATCTATCTCTTTATTCATTCATTTTTTTATAACTATGATTAAGAATACAATGACCCTTCAGTATTGAGCAATCATTTAGGCTTCACGCATAAAACTCCATTCACTGGTTTAAGTTTATTCATTTAATTATGAAAATCTGTCATTATGGATTCAGTGATCACTGGAGTTTTGAGCCTCCTTAGGGAAGTCCATCGTGCCAGACACTCAATCATCGAATACTACCTTACGTCCTTGACTGTTATCTAGGATATTAAATGATAATTCATCCTTATTAATGGTTTAAAATACAGGTATTTTTGGATCTGTCCCTTTTGGAGTCAGATTTTGGGAGTTGATATAACATCATCTCATTATTTCATCATTTAGATATATAAAGAACTTTACATCAGTGATATTTTGGGTCTTTGGTGCCATTTTGTCTGTGTTACTATGTGCCTACTAATTTATTATCAATTTATTTTAGACCTGGCCCTGGCCTGGCCTGGCCCTGGCCCTGGCCCTGGCCCTGGCCCTGGCCCTGGCCCTGGCCCTGGCCTGGCCCTGGCCCTGGCCCTGGCCCTGGCCCTGGCCCTGGCCCTGGCCCTGACCCTGACCCTGACCCTGGCCCTGGCTGTTCTGGACCATTCAATCTACTGGCGAGAAAACATGTGGTCTAGCTCCTCTGGCAGAGTGAGAGGTATTTTTTTTTTTTCAATGAGAGGTTTTGGTAGAGTTGATTGTTTGTATTGTATCCATTCTAGGAATTAGAATTGAAGCATAGAAAAAAGTTTAATACTCATTATTGTACTTGATGGCATATGTGCTTTCGTTTTCATGCTTATGTCACTATATGCATGTTGAAGCTTGAGAGACAGGTAATTGTGTCACATTAGGAGCCCTGCTTTGTTTTTGTGAGAAAATCAGTGCGGCTGTAAGGTTAGTTCATCTTTAGGTATGCTCCTTTAGCTGTGGGAGGGGCACTAGATGTGACAGATGTTGGTTCTTAATGTTGCCTGGCAACCCTGCATGCATTCTGTATTCTGTTATCTGGGCCGTACCAGAGGCGCTTGAGGTGTTATCTGGGACTTACAGTCTCCCAGTACTATCTCCTTAAACTTTCAATGACAGCATTTGATTTCCCTAGCGTTTAGCCAATCTCTGGAGTTTGCCTACGCTTTTCTGGTCACCATTCTAGATTACCTATTATCAGAGTATTCTATTTCTTCTGTTTTGAATTCTCTCTCTCCTAGTTTACTGTGGAACACTTGACTCACATTATTCATCGGTGATTTGTCTTGTTATTTCCTTCAGGTGTGTATCCTTTGTTAGTAGACTTAGGGATTTTGGATTGCAGTCCCCTGTTTTGAGGCAGCCGTCTAACATGTCTGCAGGATCTTCTAAACCCTGCTACCGACATTTCAGCTTTACATTTCTGACTCTGCTCTCCGTTTGGGTGATCCTGGGGGTTTCCGACATCACGTAGGGGTCGGTGAGAGTCAACGTGTCGAGTTGGCTACTATTTTATCATCTGATTTGTTGTT
This sequence comes from Phodopus roborovskii, assembly GCF_943737965.1. Taxonomy (NCBI): domain Eukaryota; kingdom Metazoa; phylum Chordata; class Mammalia; order Rodentia; family Cricetidae; genus Phodopus; species Phodopus roborovskii. Next base: position 222,655 of record NW_026125967.1, on the reverse strand, counting down.
GTTTGTTTTTGGACTTGATATCCTGTCGTGGTTCCTGTGTGTGAGCATTTTTGGACCTCTATTCAATTGTGTATTTAATATTTAAATTAATCACGACAGCATCATTCAGAGCCAGGTTTGGGCCCCTTGGGAGTGGATGTGGTACTGAACTCATT